>NC_079404.1:23532122-23547122 GCF_029220125.1 Pseudoliparis swirei
AAGTTCTTTCCTAACGATATGTTGAGCTGTTCTACGCCGTGGAGACAATTACGTGATCGACGTGGAGCCGCCCAGCTGTGTGCACACGACTAAACGACATCACGTGCAGATGTTTCCAGCGGCGACAAAAACACGTCATGCTCTGCAAATCTAAAGACGACTCCAGACGACAACAATGGAAGAAAGAAGTTTATCTGCGCTCCATCGAGAAGGAAATTATAAGAGAGAAAGGTTTTGTAGAAGGTGGTTACACAACAGAACTAGCCACACATGTTTACCTTTAGGCAACACAACTACTAGATTAGTTTATTGTAACACAACTACTGGATTAGATTAGGTAACACAACTACTGGATTAGTTTATTGGAACATAACTACTCGGTTAGTTTAGGTAACACAACTACTGGATTAGATTAGGTAACACAACTACTTGATTAAGTTTAGGTAACACAACTACTTGATTAGTTTAGGCAACACAACTACTGGATTAGTTTATTGTAACACAACTACTTGATTAAGTTTAGGTAACACAACTACTGGATTAGTTTAGGCAACACAACTACTGGATTAGTTTATTGTAACACAACTACTGGATTAGATTAGGTAACACAACTACTTGATTAAGTTAAGGTAACACAACTACTGGATTAGTTTATTGTAACACAACTTCTGGATTAGATTAGGTAACACAACTACTTGATTAGATTAGGTAACACAACGACTGGATTAATTTATTGTAACACAACTACTGGATTAGATTAGGTCACACAACTACTTGATTAGTTTATTGTAACACAACTACTGGATTTGATTAGGTCACACAACTACTTGATTAGTTTATTGTAACACAACTACTCGGTTAGTTTAGGTAACACAACTACTGGATTAGATTAGGTAACACAACTACTGGATTAGTTTATTGTAACACAACTACTGGATTAGATTAGGTCACACAACTACTTGATTAGTTTATTGTAACACAACTACTCGGTTAGTTTAGGTAACACAACTACTGGATTAGATTAGGTAACACAACTACTGGATTAGTTTATTGTAACACAACTACTGGATTAGATTAGGTAACACAACTACTTGATTAGTTTATTGTAACACAACTACTGGATTAGATTAGGTTACACAACTCCTGGATTAGTTTATTGGAACACAACTACTGGATTAGATTAGGTAACACAACTACTGGATTAGATTAGGTAACACAACTACTGGATTAGTTTATTGTAACACAACTACTGGATTAGTTTATTGTAACACAACTACTCGGTTAGTTTAGGTAACACAACTACTGGATTAGATTAGGTAACAGAACTACTGGATTAGTTTATTGTAACACAACTACTGGATTAGATTAGGTAACACAACTACTGGATTAGATTAGGTAACACAACTACTGGATTAGTTTATTGTAACACAACTACTGGATTAGATTAGGTAACACAACTACTGGATTAGTTTATTGTAACACAACTACTGGATTAGATTAGGTAACACAACTACTTGATTAGTTTATTGTAACACAACTACTGGATTAGATTATTGTAACACAACTACTGGATTAGTTTATTGTAACACAACTACTGGATTAGATTATTGTAACACAACTACTGGATTAGTTTATTGTAACACAACTACTGGATTAGATTAGGTAAAACAACAACAGTTCATGACCCCTCTGTGCACGACGAGCTGCTCCACTGTGGACGTTGTGTGTCCTTCTCCTCGTCACCTACCCTGTGTGTCATTGTGTTACTTTGTGCGTTTAGTGATGCACACTTTAAGAGGTTGGAAGGAACACAGATTACAATGTAACATTTCATCACAACCGTCACAGAGACGGCTACACAGTCCTCCTCAGGAGGAGCAGCAGGAGGACGGGAGGCGAAACACAGGCGGAGGAGAGGAAGGTGATGAAATCCAATGGTTTGGCTTGAGGGAGGAAGAGGAGGGGGAAGAGGGGGAACGTGGAGGAAGGGAAGAGATTCAAAGAGGGAGAGATCTGGAGAGACAAGGGAACACCGGGGAGAACCGGGCAGAGAGGAAATGAAAAAAACTAGTTCTAAAAAATACGACACAACAAGACGTATATGTGTGTGCGTGCGTGTGTGTGTGTGTGTGTGTTATTGAGTTGCACATGTGTCTTTATTGGACATGATCAAAGGAGATGGGCAGCGAGCGGGAGCTAAAATTGGTTTTAAAATGGAAACCATTCTGGTGAGTTGAGGGGGGAGGAGACACGTTTGAAGGAAGGAAAGGAATGCTAAGTAAGGAGAGAGGAGGCGACTTGAAGGAGACATTCAAAAACTGAAAAACTTCTGAACGCCAAAAACCTGGCGCCGTTTATCAAAGCCAGAATCTGTAAAAATCTGTCGTTATTGTACAGACATTCATCTTTCAGACGGTTCCTGAACGCATCAGGAAAAAAAGACAAAACATAAGCTTGAAATTAAAATTGTGATATTTCATCAAAATTGATTTTGAACATGACTCAATTACAATTAAATTCACCAGGTTCTGTAAAAAACATTTAAATATGAAGTCATGATTATTGTAAAACGAAAGGTTGTAGAAATTATAATAAAATAAATATACATATAAGAGCCTCAGTTTTAATTTTCCACTTGCTAACACATGAAGACTGCCTTGTATATATGTATATATATATATGTACATATAGGTATATATATATATATATACACATATATGTATATACAGGACTGTCTCAGAAAATTAGAATATTGTGATGAAGTTCTTTATTTTCTGTAATGCAATTAAAAAAACAAAAATGTCATGCATTCTGGATTCATTACAAATCAACTGAAATATTGCAAGCCTTTTATTCTGATTTATTGCTGATTATGGCTTACAGCTTAAGAAAACTCAAATATCCTATCTCTAAATATTAGAATATCATGAAAAAGTATACTAGTAGGGTATTAAACAAATCACTTGAATTGTCTAATTAACTCGAAACACCTGCAAGGGTTTCCTGAGCCTTGACAAACACTCAGCTGTTATAAATCTTTTTTTTTACTTGGTCTGAGGAAATATTAAAATGTTATGAGATAGGATTTTAGAGTTTTCTTAAGCTGTAAGCCATAATCAGCAATATTAAAAGAATAAAAGGCTTGCAATATTTCAGTTGATTTGTAATGAATCCAGAATGCATGACATTTTTGTTTTTTTAATTGCATTACAGAAAATAAAGAACTTTATCACAATATTCTAATTTTCTGAGACAGTCCTGTATATATGTGTATATATGTATATATGTGTATATATGTATATATATACACATATATATACATATATGTGTATATATACACATTCCAAAAGAGTATATATAAATATATAGAGTATATATATATGTATATATGTATATAAATATATATATATATATGTATATATATATGTAGATAAATATGTATGTATATACACTCCAAAACAGTATATATAAATATATAGAATATATATATATATACAGTATATATGTATATATATGTATATATATCCATATATATATATATGTACATTTATACATATATATGTATGTATATATATATATATTTTCCTCTGTACAGTTATTATTTTAGTATTAGTATTTATTATTGTTATTGCTAATGTGTTTTATATCATCTTTTATTTTTATTGATGCTGTGATCCGGTCATGTCCCCACTGTGGGATAATAAAAGAATATTTAATCTTATCTTAAGACGCTCCTTAACATGTTTTGTCAAATAAATTATAAAATCTATTTTTTAAAATCATTTATGTCGTAATAACTGCTATTAGTTTTGAGATCCCTCTCTTCTCCACAGAGGATCATCACTTCTATATTACAGGGAAAGTCAAGAGCACGGAGCCAAACGGTTAGGAAAGGAGAGAGGAGAGGAAGCATGAAGGATAAAAGGAGGGAGCGACAAGGACGCGGGCAGTAGAGGAGGAAACAAAAGCACAATGGGGAAGGACAGAGTGAGAGAAGAGAGCGAAGGAAGAGTGATGAGGACTTTATTGAAAAAAAAGAGAAAAATAAATTGGAATCCAGCGACGTGAAAAAAAGGGGGGATGACGAAAGGAAGGGAATGAGAAGGAAAAGGGAAGAAGGCCATAGATGGAACGTATAATTGAAGTTGCGGATCATCATCATCCTCATCATCATCAACAAACAACAGAAGACAATAGTCAACGAAAGGACTGAGAGTAAACACGAGAGAGGCAGAAACCCCCAAAAGAGAAGAGAGCTGATGAGATGTGAAGAAAGAGAGGATGAGAACAGAAGGAGAGCAAGTGGACCCCCGCGGAGAAGAAAGGAGGGAGCGGGGAGAAGAGGAGGAGAATCACTTCGTCGTGGCGATGCCGAGAAGAAAATAGAACAAAAGGAGCCGTTAGCTCACGGCCGGGCGACCACACAACGCAGATGAATACGCTCAGGAGGAAACGGAGGAAGGGATTAGGATTCAAGAAGTGGAGAAGGAGACGGAAGAGGAGAGGAGAGAGGATCCCGTGGTTCCCTTGTTCCCTCGAGGAGACCTCTAGACCACCAACAGGTAGGATTAGACCTCCTCCTCCTCCTCCTCCTCCACTCCTTCAGTTGAAGTCACAGCTCAGCCTTCAAGTCACGTGACCTTTGACCTCAGAGAATCTCACCTGGACAACACCTGACAGCTTCTATCAGTGTCAGAGTCTGTGTGTCATCCCTATACAGGAGGGAGGGAGAGAGGGAGAGGGAGAGAGGGAGAGAGGGAGAGAGGGAGGGAGAGATGGAGGAAGGCGCCGCCGCCGAAACCGAGGACAGGATCCCATTTTCACTTCATGACTCATCATTTCTGAAGATGACTCGTCGTCTCTCCGTCTGGTGTCTCTGAGCGTCTCCATGACGTCCGGCGGGGTTTACCTGTCATACATCATATGTTGTGTGTGTGTGTGTGTTTTTAAAATATGTATTTTAATATTTTTTTTGCATCTCCGCCTCAGAATCCTGAGGACCTCAGAAAGGTTGTTTGGCTCTCTGGACGTGTTAGGATACACTGAGCTCCTCTCTCCTCTCCTCTCTCCTTATGGACGCTTAGGATACACTGAGCTCCTCTCTCCTCTCCTCTCTCCTTATGGACGCTTAGGATACACTGAGCTCCTCTCTCCTCTCCTCTCTCCTTATGGACATTTAGGATACAATGAGCTCCTCTCTCCTCTCCTCTCTCCTTATGGACGTGTTAGGATACACTGAGCTCCTCTCTCCTCTCCTCTCTCCTTATGGACGCTTAGGATACACTGAGCTCCTCTCTCCTCTCCTCTCTCCTTATTGACGTGTTAGGATACACTGAGCTCCTCTCTCTCCTCTCTCCTTATGGACGCTTAGGATACACTGAGCTCCTCTCTCCTCTCCTCTCTCCTTATGGACGCTTAGGATACACTGAGCTCCTCTCTCCTCTCCTCTCTCCTTATGGACGTGTTAGGATACACTGAGCTCCTCTCTCTCCTCTCTCCTTATGGACACTTAGGATACACTGAGCTCCTCTCTCCTCTCCTCTCTCCTTATGGATGTTTAGGATACACTGAGCTCCTCTCTCTCCTCTCTCCTTATGGACGCTTAGGATACACTGAGCTCCTCTCTCCTCTCCTCTCTCCTTATGGACGTGTTAGGATACACTGAGTTCCTCTCTCCTCTCCTCTCTCCTTATGGACGCTTAGGATACACTGAGCTCCTCTCCTCTCCTCTCTCCTTATGGACGTTTAGGATACACTGAGCTCCTCTCTCTCCTCTCTCCTTATGGACGCTTAGGATACAATGAGCTCCTCTCTCCTCTCCTCTCTCCTTATGGACGTTTAGGATACACTGAGCTCCTCTCTCCTCTCCTCTCTCCTTATGGACGTGTTAGGATACACTGAGCTCCTCTCTCCTCTCCTCTCTCCTTATGGATGCTTAGGATACACTGAGCTCCTCTCTCCTCTCCTCTCTCCTTATGGACGTTTAGGATACACTGAGCTCCTCTCTCCTCTCCTCTCTCCTTATGGACGCTTAGGATACACTGAGCTCCTCTCCTCTCCTCTCTCCTTATGGACGCTTAGGATACACTGAGCTCCTCTCTCCTCTCCTCTCTCCTTATGGACGCTTAGGATACACTGAGCTCTCTCCTCTCCTCTCTCCTTATGGACGTGTTAGGATACACTGAGCTCCTCTCTCCTCTCCTCTCTCCTTATGGACGTTTAGGATACACTGAGCACCTCTCTCCTCTCCTCTCTCCTTATGGACGTTTAGGAGACACTGAGCTCCTCTCTCCTCTCCTCTCTCCTTATGGACGTTTAGGAGACACTGAGCTCCTCTCTCCTCTCCTCTCTCCTTATGGACGTCTAGGATACACTGAGCTTTTCTCTCCTCTCTCCTTATGGACGTTTAGGAGACACTGAGCTCCTCTCTCCTCTCCTCTCTCCTTATGGACGTGTTAGGATACACTGAGCTCCTCTCTCCTCTCTCCTTATGGATGTTTAGGATACACTGGGCTCCTCTCTCCTCTCTCCTTATGGACGTTTAGGATACACTGAGCTCCTCTCTCCTCTTCACTCTCCTTATGGACGTCTAGGATACACTGAGCACCTCTCTCCTCTCCTCTCTCCTTATGGACGTCTAGGATACACTGAGGACCTGTCTCCTCTTTACTCTCTCCTTATAGATGTTTTAGGATGCACACATTTACTTTATCAAATTTATATTTTACTTTCTTCGCTGAAGTATAATCTTTTAAGGATCCTCCTGCAGTACTGCAGAGTGCCCCTAGAGGTACCTGTACCCCCATGTGAGAGGCAGAGCTGGTAGCTGATGGTCTTGTTGATGAGGTTTTGCTCTTCCGACGTTCCTCTTTCTGTTTTTATTGTTCAGCTAGGAACAAACGATGTTCCAGATCTGAAAATAACAAGTTGTGCTTTAATGCAGCCGATTAGTCTGGCGGAGGACGCGTCGATCCGAAGGTCATCAGGTCATGTGGTCTCCGGCGCGGTACCTCCTCTTCGCCCGTTGTCGGATGCGTCGCCCTGCAATCTCGTATAAAGCCGACATAATAATCCAAAAGCATCACGCAAAGAAATTGGAAGCAAAACAAAAGAATAAAACTAGTTTGGCCGAGAACACGAGCAATTACCCATGAGTCATTGCCTTTTCGGCGGCTGCATTATCCCATCGCGCCTCAGAAGGAGCTGAAGGCGGGAGGTTATGGATTCGGGGGGAAAGGCACTGAGTCCTGAGTGTGTGGGCGCCGCTACAAGTCGAGCCGCGTGATTATGTTCCCGTCACCTCGCTGATGAGTGGAGCAGCGGGACGCGACCACATGACCATTAGACGAGAGGCTCAACGCCGGCCTTCTGAGCGCCCCGCTACTAAAGTCAGATATGTTTCATTGACGAGTGAAGCGTTTCTCTTCAAATATATACATATATATATATATAAATATATATATATATACATATTTAAATATATATAAATATAAATGTTTAAATATGTATATAAATATATAATTATAATTTTTTTTATATATATAATTATATAAATAAATGTATATGTATATTTATATATTAATATATATCTATATATAAATATATATCTATATATAATATATATCTATATAAATATATATCTATATATACACATATACATGAATATATATAAATATATATACATATATATAAATAAATAAATAAATATATATATATAAATATACATATATATATAAAAATATATATATATATGTATACGGGAAAAAAGGAATCTGCCAGTTTGTTTGGTTAGTTATGATGTGAGTTTGTGTTTTCATATTTAATACGCTTCATTAGCATGAATGTGACAAGGACATTACGGTTATAGGGGAATAAGCCCCTTTGAGACAAAGGCTTTAATATTGGGGGGCGTCTGTAGCTCATGGGCAGGGTGGTCGTCCTGTAAGGTAACCATCAATCCCTCCTCGATATATGTACATATATATACATATAAATATATCTAATGTCGTATTGTTTTGCTCCAGCAATCGTGCTTGTCGGGGCACAGGGAGGAAATGTAATCGAGATATAGTGAGCTGTCAAATATTCATTTTTGCCTTCCACATTATTGCCTGACATAATTTTGATGGAGAGTGAAAATACGCTACGAGGAAGACGAGGACTGAACTCTAATTCCAGGATTTTTATGGTATTTCCTCCTCATAAAAATCACACACACACACACACACACACACACAATGCGCCACCTGAAGCCATCTTTTCTTTCCGCGCTTACTCTTTTTATTTCTGCTTTTCTGGCCTTGCGTAGAATGTTAATAGAGGTCACGCTGCAGGTAATGGAAACACACATTGCTGAAATGAATCTTCATCGAGGCAATCAGGAATATCAGGGACAACAAGGGTCACTTCATCAAGGCCTGATGGGCATACGGTGTGTGTGTGTGTGTGTGCAGAAAATGAAATTAACTAGACGTGTATGATGAGGGAACAGAAATCCATAAATCCTTATCCAACCTCAAAATAACTAACTAACTAACCTGTGAGGACGGAAGTTAATTTTAAAGACTGTATTCATGGATAAAGATGAAATTGACAAGTGTTGCTTTAGTTTTTATAAAAATATACATCATTAAACATCCTTATTCTTTAATGAATGAGAGATCATTGCATGAGAAGTATGTTTTGCTCTCTCTCTCTCTTTCTTACTCAAGGCCTAACCATAGCCACTACCAGCTTTAATCTAACCTAAACCCAATTTAAACCTAAACCTTCACCATCGAATCAACGGGCTTCACCATAAAATGTGCTGCTTTCTGGTCGGGTGCGAGCACTGGGCCCCTGAAGGTGGTTAAAACAAGCCCACACACTCACACACACACACACACACACACACACACACACATCCTCAATCATTGGTGAATGTGGAAAAGCCGCAAAAGATGAGGATTAGGATGAGACTGATCTTGGCTCGGTGAATGGACTTCAGATGGAATGGGCAGACGCAGGATTCAAGGCCGGCTCACTGACTCCAGAACAGTTGAGAAATCCAACACACACACACACACACACACACACACACACACACACACACACACACATTCATGCATGAGCATGAAGCCACTTAGCATATGAGTAGTTAGCATTACAGGATTGTTCTTCTGGGGACATCTTTGTGACTCGTCACATAACCGGCTGCTTCCTCTGACCACGGAGGCTTCGCTGGCGGAGACGCAGGAGCAGATGTGTGACGGTTTGAATCCTTCAGAACTTCATGAATGACATCATCACGCAGCGTTTAGAGCTTTACGGTGAAGCCCTGGCAGTGATGTCGAGAAGCTCTGGGCGTACCACGATGTCAACATCTACAGATACGCTGACGACTCGCCACCGTTCATTCACAATGTCCCTGCAGCTACGAGGCGATGGAGGGAGTGGACGGAGTTGAGGAGGCTTGAGTTTGGCGTTTGGCGTTTGGCCATCGCCATCTTTGTTTTTGGAAACCAGAAGAGGGCGCAGCCGTTGATTTAAGGCATTTGTAGGCGGCTAAAATGTTAGAATGAACTTTTATGAAGAGTTAAAGATGTCAGAGGAAAACACAGATGCCTCCCAGGTATCGACCTGTCAATCACCTGTAGCTCCGCCCCTAAAGCGTCCCCTGCTTTATGGTCTGTGTGACTCTAAATGACCATAAAGTATAAACGATGACATCATGCTGTATAGAAGAAGACTTGAAACTAGAGACTGAGACATAAACTCATGTTTACAATGTTTACTAAGAGAAGTAAAGTCATTATATTGACTTCTATACAACCAGAGGAGTCGCCCCCTGGTGGTCAGGAGAGGGAATGCAGCTTTAACACATGAAGCATAGACTTCTATACAACCAGAGGAGTCGCCCCCTGGTGGCCAGGAGAGAGAATGCCGCTTTAACACATGAAGCATATACTTCTATACAACCAGAGGAGTCGCCCCATGGTGGCCAGGAGAGAGAATGCAGCTTTAACACATGAAGCATATACTTCTATACAACCAGAGGAGTCGCCCCCTGGAGGTCAGGAGAGAGAATGCAGCTTTAACACATGAAGCATAGGCTTCTATACAACCAGAGGAGTCGCCCCCTGGTGGCTAGGAGAGAGAATGCAGCCTTAACAGATGTTTTATTACTGATGGTGAGTCCTGGCTGTCTGGAGGCTGATGGGTTTCAGCCGTCGTCAACTTCTCGTGTGTTCAGAGTCCAGCGGGGGACGTCTTGTCGTCATCACGCTGTCATGAAGGAGGCGATAGAGCATCAACGTGGCTCCATCTCAAAGACGACGCGGAGACCAGACGATGCGTTTGGAGAAGTCGCCTCCCGACTGTTTGAAGCGTTTCCTTGCGAGGGTCCGGCCGCGTGAGGACGGCTCCACTCGTTACAGGAGAATAAACTCAGTTGTTTTCTCTGATCTGCAGCATCAGCATCTTCCAGCTCAGTTGTTTGCTTTTCGGGGGGGGTCAACATTTCTGTGTTTCCTATTGTTTGCGTTTGGGCTTTGATCTGTTGGCGTGACAGAATGCTGCTGCTTCTGATTCAGTTCCTCGGCGTGAGGAAGTTTAATCCACAAGTAGGGAGAACAAATCCAACGCTCTACGATTAGAACGAGAAGCTCGACACCCACAGTGTTAACATACTAACATGACTACTAAGATAATAACATTACTAGTTACATGACTAACATTACTAGTAACACACACAAACATACAGACACAAACACACTCACACACACAGAAAAAGACATACACACACAGACACACACTCACACACACACACACACACACAGACACACACACACACACACACGCACACACAGACACACTCGCTTGGATTTTAGTTAACTTTAAACTAGTTTAAAGACTATTCAGGGCGTTAACCTACATTATAGCCTCATTTTGAGAAATACCTTTTTTTTCTCAAAAGGGTCACAGACTGTGTATAAAAAGAGGGCGGAGCCACTCGTTGGGTTACGGATGTTTTGAAGCCTCGAGTTCGGCCATCTTGTCTTTTTTTACAACCAGTAAACAGGAAGTGATCATATCTGGACTGAGGAGGAGCGACGTAGAGACCCCGTATACGTCTCTGGTGTCGACCTGTCAATCACCCTGTAGCTCCGCCCCTAAAGTGTCCCCTGCTTCATGGTCTGTCTCTAAATGACCGTAAAGTATAAATGATGACATCATGCTGTATAGAAGAAGACTTGAAAATAGAGACTGAGACATAAACTCATGTTTGCAATGTTTACTGAGGGAATACATCAAGAGAGAAGTAGAGTCACTATAGAGACTTCTATACAACCAGAGGAGCCCCCTGGTGGTCTGGAGAGAGAACGCAGCTTTAACACAATAACCACATACTTCTATACAACCAGAGGAGTCGGCCCCTGGTGGTCAGGAGAGAGAATGCAGCTTCAACACGTAAATCAGAGGCTTCTATGCAACCAAAGAGAATCCATCAACACATACTGCTCTCTGGTTCCTGCTCTTCCTTTCTGAGCTCTTCCTGTTTCCTCGTCTGTCGAACATGAAGTCAGAAGTCTGAGGTCAACAGGTCAACAGGTCAACTCCCCAGAGGACCGGCTGCTCCGATGAGAGGAGGCAGCAGCCGGTCCACACCGGATTCATTCTGTTTCCATTGTGCACAGTGCAGGACATCTTCTCTTCTTCTTCTCTTCTTCTTCTTCTCTTCTTCTTCCTCTCTTCTTCTTCTCTTCTTCTCTTCTTCTTCTTCTCTTCTTCTTCTCTTCTTCTTCTTCTCTTCTTCTTCCTCTCTTCTTCTTCTTCTTCTTCTTCTTCTTCTTCTTCTTCTCTTCTTCTTCCTCTCTTCTTCTTCTTCTTCTTCTCTTCTTCTTCTCTTCTTAGTCCTTTACGTCTCTCCCTCTGCTCTCTCCATTCCTCTTTCATTCTTTTTTAATCTTCTATTCCTCTTGACCTTCGTTGTCTTCAGACGCTCCACAAAAACCTTTCATTCATCTATTAATGCATGAGCCGCCTGTCAGGTGTGTGTGTGTGTGTGTGCGTGTATTTATGCGTGTGTGCATGTGTATGTGGTGTGTGTTGAATGTGTGTGTGTGTATGTGTGTGTGTTTGTGTGTGTGTGGTACTGTATGTGTGTGTTACTCTGTGTGTGTGTGTGTTACTGTGTGTGTGTGTTACTATGTGTGTGCGTGTTAATGTGTGTGTGTGCGTGCATGTGCGTTACTGGTTGTGTGTGTGTGTGTCTGTGTGTGTGTTTGCGTTACTGTGTGTGTGTTACTGTGTGTGTGTGTGCGTGTGTTACTATGTGTGTATGTGTGTGTGTTACTGTGTGTGTGTAAGTGTGTGTGTGTGTGTAAGTGTGTGTAAGTGTGTGAGTGTGTAAGTGTGTGTGCGTGTGTGTGCGTGTGTTACTATGTGTGTGTTCGTGTGTGTGTTACTGTGTGTGTGTTACTATGTTTGTGTGTGTGTTACTGTGTGTGTGTGCGTGTGTGTATGTGTGTGTGTTACTGTGTGTGTTACTATGTGTGTATGTGTGTGTGTTACTGTGTGTGTAAGTGTGTGTGTGTGTAAGTGTGTGTGTGTGTGTGTGCAGCTCATTTAAATCCATGAAGGTCTCGTGTGGAAAATAATTTAGAAAGTTGCTCAGAGATCTGCTGACACAGCTGCACACTGTGTTGGGTGTAAACACACACACCAACACACTTACACACACACACACACACACTCACACACTCACACACTCACACACTCTTTCCCACGGTGCTGCAGTGGAGTGGTTCTGCAGCGATGGCGTCTGGAGGCGAGAGGAGGGAGGAACTGGCAGCGTCTTTAGAAATGAAATATCTGGTTCTCACTTCTTTATCTCTCCGACGCGCGTGAGAGAGAGAGAGAGAGAGTGTGTGTGTGTGTGTGTGTGTGTCCAGTGTGTACCTGTGTGTGTAGAGCCCCCTCCCCCCCCATGTGGTGACTTTGGGTTCACGGAGGCGTGTCGGTGACTGTTGATGCAGCTCGTGGGCTCATCTGCTTCGTAAACAACTTGTTGTTGTTGTTGTTTTCCCCGTCAGTGTGAGACTCAGAGTTCAGCTGGTTACCCTGGGTTACGGCCTTCACCGGGAAAACTGCTTGTTAATAATGGAAGATGCTTGTTTCCATTGCAATTAAATGTTTGATTAAATATTGAACACTGTTTTGAAAGCAAAGGAGATATAAAGGGTTTTGCATTTTGTGTTTAGAGTTTTGAGAAAACAAGGCATGCTTTCAAAAAATGTGTTGAAGCAATCGAGAAAAACTGTAAAAGGTCGTGAGGACCGGATCACCGCCGGCTGCAGGCGCTTATTCATCTATTTAATATTATTATTAATTGAAGTTCTTTTTCACGACGGAGACATTGAAGAGGAGCCGGGAGGACCAGTCTGTGGCGGTCCTCTCTTCCTCTCCTCCTCTTCTCCTCTCCTCCTCTCTTCCTCTCCTCCTCTCCTCCTCTCCTCCTCTCTTCCTCTCTTCCTCTCCTCCTCTCTTCCTCTCCTCCTCTCCTCCTCTCCTCCTTTCTTCCTCTCCTCCTCTCTTCCTCTCCTCCTCTCTCCTCCTCCTTCCTCTCTTCCTCTCTTCCTCTCCTTCCTCCTCCCCTCTCTCCTCCTCTCTCCTCTCTTCCTCTCCTCTCCTCCTCTCCTCCTCTCTTCCTCTCTCCCTCTTCCTCTCTTCCTCTCTCCTCTCTTCCTCTCCTCTCCTCCTCTCTTCCTCTCCTCCTCTCCTCTCTCCTCCTCTCCTCCTCTTCCTCCTCCTTCCTCTCCTCCTCTCCTCTCTCTCCTCTCTTCCTCCTCCTCCTTCCTCTCCTCCTCCTCCTCCCCTCCTCTCTTCCTCCTCTCTTCCTCCCCTCCTCTCTTCCTCCTCCTCCTCCTCCTCTTCTCCCCTCTTCCTCCTCCTCCTCTCCTCCTCCTTCTCCTCTCTTCCTCTCTTCCTCTCCTCCTCTCCTCCTCTCTTCCTCTCCTCCTCTCCTCCTCTCTTCCTCTCCTCCTCTCTTCCTCTCCTCCTCTCTTCCTCTCCTCCTCTCCTCCTCTCCTCCTCTCTTCCTCTCCTCCTCTCTCTTCCTCTCTTCCTCTCCTCCTCTCTTCCTCTCCTCCTGTCTTCCTCTCTTCCTCTCCTCCTGTCTTCCTGTCTTCCTCTCCTCCTCTCTTCCTCTCCTCCTCTCCTCCTCTCTTCCTCTCTTCCTCTCTTTCAGACTCGTTCTGTTCCCTCCGTTTAATTACCAGCCTCGGCCTCCGTGACCTTTACCTCCGTCCGTCCATTGTCCTCGTCCTCCTCCTCGAGCTTTTTGGGTCGAGAGGAAGAAGAAAAACTCAGGTCTCCATTCTGAGAGGACAAGGAGACATATATATATATATATATATATATATACATATCTATATATAGATATAGATATAGATATATATATATCTATTTATATATATATATATACTGTATATATATATATATATCTATATCTATATATATATATAGATATAGATATATAGATCTATATCTATATCTATATATATACATACATACATACATATATTGTATATATGTGTAAATATAAATATATATATATATATAAATATACACTACCGTTCAAAAGTTTGGGGTCACTTAGAAATGTCTTTATTTTTCAAAGTAAAGCACTGTTTTTTCAATAAAGATAACATTAATCAGAAATACACACTATACATTGTTAATGTGGTAAATGACTATTCTAGGTGGAAACGTCTGGTTTCTAATGAAATATCTCCAGAGGTGTATAGAGGCCCATTTCCATCAACTATCACTCCAGTGTTCTAATGGTACATTGTGTTTGCTAATCGCCTTAGAAGACTAATATCTGATTAGAAAACCCTTGTGCAATTATGTTAGCACAGCTGAAAACAGTTATGATGGTGATATAAGCTATACAACTGGCCTTCCTTTGAGCTTGAAGTTTGAAGAACAAAATTAATACTTCAAATATTAATCATTATT
>NC_079404.1:23552122-23557122 GCF_029220125.1 Pseudoliparis swirei
GGAGAGGAGGAGAGGAGAGGAGAGGATAGGAAAGGAGAGGAGAGGAGAGGAGGAGAGGAGGAGAGGATAGAAGAGGAGAGGAGAGGAGGAGAGGAGAGGATAGAGGAGGAGAGGATAGGAGGAGAGGATAGGAAAGGAGAGGAGAGGAGAGGAGGGGAGAGGAGAGGAGAGGAGAGGAGGGGAGAGGAGAGGAGAGGAGGAGAGGAGAGGAGAGGAGGGGAGAGGAAAGGAGAGGAGGAGAGGAAAGGAGAGAAGAGGAGAGGAGAGGAGACGAGAGGAGAGGAGGAGAGTAGAGCAGAGCAGAGGAGGAGAGGAGAGGAGGAGAGGAGATGAGAGGAAAGGAGAGGAGGAGAGGAGGAGAGGAGAGGAGATGAGAGGAAAGGAGGAGAGGAGGAGATGAGAGGAAAGGAGAGGAAGAGAGGAGGAGAGGAGAGGAGGAGAGGATAGGAGGAGAGGATAGGAAAGGAGAGGAGAGGAGAGAAGAGGAGGAGAGGGGAGGAGAGGAGAGAGGAGGAGGGAGAGGAGAGGAGAGGAGGAGAGGAAAGGAGAGAAGAGGAGAGGAGAGGAGGAGAGGGGAGGAGAGGAGAGAAGAGGAGGAGGGGAGAGGAAAGGAGAGGAGAGGAGAGGAGGAGAGGAAAGGAGAGAAGAGGAGAGGAGACGAGAGGAGAGGAGGAGAGGGAGGAGAGGGGAGGAGAGGAAAGGAGAGGAGGAGAGGAGGAGAGGAGAGGAGAGGAGACGAGAAGAAAGGAGAGGAGGAGAGGAGGAGAGGAGAGGAGGAGAGGAGGAGAGGAGGAGAGGAGAGGGTTTGGTTCCTTTATGAAACATCATTAAAATTCTTCATTATATGGAATAAACTAATAAACTATAAAGAATAAATATCCTATTTCTAAATATTAGAATATCATGAAAAAGTATACTAGTAGGGTATTAAACAAATCACTTGAATCGTCTAATTAACTCGAAACACCTGGAAACACATTTTCAAATGTTTGATTTTGTTTTGCTGTTATAAATCTTTTTTTTTACTTGGTCTGAGGAAATATTCAAATTTTATGAGATAGGATTTTAGAGTTTTCTTAAACTGTAAGCCATAATCAGCAATATTAAAAGAATAAAAGGCTTGCAATATTTCAGTTGATTTGTAATGAATCCAGAATGCATGACATTTTTGTTTTTTTAATTGCATTACAGAAAATAAAGAACTTTATCACAATATTCTAATTTTCTGAGACAGTCCTGTATATATATATTTTATATTTTATTTTTTTTATTTTCTTATTTTGATTTTATTTGTATTTTATATCTATTTTATATTCATTTTATATCTATATAAAATCTTGATGTATTTACCTAACCTTTAATACTCAATGTTTTAAAAATGTAATCCAAAATGTTGGACCATTTGCCAAACCGAGCCGAGAAAACCTAAAAAACGAATTTATTGTGAGTTGAAGTTTATTGTGAAGGAGCTCATGAACAAAGAAACATTTCTAAGCTGATTGATTTGTTTTTTGAGCGTAAAACCATAATTCTTCTTTAACGTTCACTAAACGTGGTTTTGAGGGCTGGACCTTTATCCAAAAACATCATAAGCAAAACCGTAAAGTGGTTCAGATGTTTTCTAGGTGACGAGTTCCCATGAAATATAAGAAGAACATCTCTTATTCTGAATTAGGAATGAGAACCACTCCTGTGAAGAAGGGAAGCAGAGTGTGTACTGGTAAACAAGTGTTTACAACAACACATCACATCAAGCTGATCAATAACTAGAGAGATGAATCAACTGATTTCATCTCAATCAATTCTAACTGATGAACTGAGAACACAGATTATCATTGTCATCACGTTTCACATCTCTTTATTTTCTCTGCAGATGCAATCAGATGTTCTCCGTCGGGGTTTGGGGGTTTAATAGCTCCTCCTCCTCCTCCTCCTCCTCCTCCTCCTCATCGTTAAGGCCAAACGAATCTCTCTGCAGAGGAGCTGACGAGCTGCTGCTGCTTAAAGAGGAAGAGGAGGAGACTGTGACCTGATTTGAGCTTCGCTTAGGAGGAAGGAAGCGGTCGTTGAACCCCCAGATGTGGTGGAATGATGTGAGGGGAAGAGTCTTAAAGGGCCACAACACGGGGGGGGGGGGGGCTTTACTCACCTTCATGTAATGCTGAAGAGACTTTTACAATTGTTTTACTCTCCTGGCCACTTCTCTGGTTGTATAGAAGTCTATGCTTCATGTGTTAAAGCTGCATTCTCTCTCCTGACCACCAGGGGGCGAGTCCTCTGGTTGTATAGAAGTATATACTTCATGTGTTAAAGCCGCATTCTCTCTCCTGACCACCAGGGGGCTCCTCTGGTACATTGTAAACATGAGTTTATGTCTCAGTCTCTAGTTTCAAGTCTTCTTCTATACAGCATGATGTCACAGAAGTTAACCAGAATGGTGTGACTATCGGAAATCTTCCAATTTACCGCGACCAATTGCTGTTGATGAATATTTGCATCCACATTATGTAAACCAACGAGACTGTGTGTGTGTGAGTGTGTGTGTGTGTGTGTGTGTGTGCGACTATGTCACATTAATTCAGTTTCCTAACAGCCTGTCGGATTATTCCGGTCCTCAAATCCCGATGACAGCTGTATTATAGATTCTGAAGCGAGCGGCGGCGTCCGTGCTGGATGCTCTCGAGGGGGCGGAGCCTCCTCCAGCGGCTCTGTCTGCCTCGTCATCGCGCTGCTGCTGCTCTCCCACAACGTGAACTCTAGTCGAGGAGAACCACCTCCAGCCGCCTCCTCCTCCTGATTGTCGGTAATCTACGATCTTTCTTTTTGAACACATAATTACAGGTTGATTGGACAAGTGGCGCCGGCGGCCACACGGCCCAGATCAAAGGCGTCCAATTAGAAAGCACTTTGGTTTTAGTGACCGTGAAAGCCTCTCAGATGCCCCCCCCCCCCCCGTGTGCACTCGCCTCCCCGCGGTGAAGGAGGGAGCGAGCAGCTGCTCCGCCGCGATGGGTGGAGGCTGATGAGCAGACTTCCCTGTAAACAACGCGTAGAGACCCCCCACGGTTTAACACATGAAGGGTAGACTTCTATACAACCAGAGGAGTCGCCCCCTGGTGGTCAGGAGAGAGAATGCAGCTTTAACACATGAAGCGTAGACTTCTATACAACCAGAGGAGTCGCCCCCTGTTGGCCAGGAGAGAGAATGCAGCTGAACACATGAGGCATGGCTTCATTCTTAGGGACACCCACCCATACACACATACACACACACCCACACACACCCACACACACACACACACACACACACACACACACACACACACACACACACACACACACACACACACACACACACACACACACACACACACACAGAGGGGCTGCAGCTCAGTCATCAACACTTGCGTGGCCCCCGACTGAAGAGCCTCAGATCTCTAACGCTCACGACCTTGAAATGAAGCCAAACTGCTGACGCTGTAAAGCTGCTGGTTCCCCGATGCAACGGAGACCAAACCGGTTACAACCGGTTTCTCTAACTGCAGATGTACAAGGATTTAGTTATTAATGTTTAATTAATTATATAGTTCTAGTTATTATTATAATTACGTTATTATTATTATTGTAAATTTATTTATAATATTGGTTTTATTATTATTTTCATCATGAATTGTTTATTGTTTTAATTATATTATTTTCTTTATTATCATTGTTTTATTATCATTATCATTTGTTTCTCTTTTTTTTCTTCTTTACAGATATATTTTATGAACACATTAGATTCAACTGCTTATTCCCACATTAAAATAAAAACTACACGCCTCGTCACTTTGAAAGTGAACGTACAGAAGATTTTATGAGACAATTTAACATTGTTATTTTAAGGTTATTCCAAATTAATATATATTGCAATATATACTTTAATCAGTCGACTTATCTCATTTAAATATTCTTCGGAGCGTTCGGAGGAATGTCAAATTAGACGACAACAAATAAATGTAGAATCACATTGACTGTCACCTTCAGTTACCTTTAGGCGGAAACGTTTCAACCGTCTCTCTGAATGCAGATTTAGGCTCCGCCCCTCGGTCCCTGTGGCCCCTCCATCAGGTCTACCCCCCCCCCCCCCCCGCCTCCACCTGCTGCCGGCTCCAGCTGCAGCTCCTCTAATGGGAATGATTACAGCCACTTACACCATGGGTCTCTGGCCACCGAGCCCGGGAAGTCACAGTGTGTGTGTGTGTGTGTGGGTGTGTATACCATTTATTGGAGTCAATGTATCGTTTATTTGAGTCTATATATCATTTATTTGAATCTATTTATCATTTATTTGAGTTTATTTATCATTTATTTGAATCTATTTATCATTTATTTGAATCTATTTATCATTTATTTGAATCTATTTATTGTTTATTTGAGTCTATTTATCGTTTATTTAAGTCTATATATCATTTATTTGAGTCTATATATCATTTATTTGAGTCTATTTATTGTTTATTTGAGTCTATTTATCGTTTATTTGAATCTATTTATTGTTTATTTGAGTCTATTTATCGTTTATTTAAGTCTATATATCATTTATTTGAGTCTATATGTCATTTATTTGAGTCTATTTATCGTTTATTTGAGTCTATATATCATTTATTTGAGTCTATATATCATTTATTTGAGTCTATTTATTGTTTATTTGAGTCTATTTATTGTTTATTTGAGTCTATATATCGTTTATTTGTGTCTATATATCATTTATTTGAGTCTATTTATCGTTTATTTGAGTCTATTTATTGTTTATTTGAATCTATTTATTGTTTATTTGTCTATTTATCGTTTATTTAAGTCTATATATCATTTATTTGAGCCTATATATCATTTATTTGAGTCTATTTATCGTTTATTTGAGTCTATATATCATTTATTTGAGTCTATTTATTGTTTATTTGAGTCTATTTATCTTTTATTTGAGACCGGTGACTCGTGTTCGGACATGAAACTCCACAATG
>NC_079404.1:23567122-23569622 GCF_029220125.1 Pseudoliparis swirei
TTAAAGCTGTCACACACTTCAGCGCTCATATTCCTCTCATTCAACTCCTTCAATAGTTGTGTGTGTGTGTGTGTGTGTGTGTGTGTGTCACACGGTGGTGAAGGCTCCGCCAGTTCCTCGTCCTGACACGTGGGTTTATTCTTAGATATTGTTGCTGCTGGAAGGTACAACAACCTGCAGGGAAGGTGAACACACACACACACACACACACACACACACACACACACACACACACACACACACACACTCACACACACACACACACACAAAACGAGACATCAGCTTCAGTAAACCATCAAGACAAAATCAAAATATTCAGCCATAAATTCGTAACGTTTTTCAAACACCAGACCGTTAATATATATGCATACATATATATATACATATATACATCTTTATATATCTATATATTTATATATATATTTATTTATAAAGATGTATATATATATGTATGCATATATATATATTTATTCATTTATTTATATATATATATATATATATTTATGCATAGATAAATATATATATATATATATATATATATATATGTGTACATACATATATAAATCATACATTTGATTATCCCACACACACAATACAGCTTTATTAAGACATCAACAGAAAAGTTTTTAATGCAAAAATCACTCGTCTGCAACATGAGCGTCTGCGTTAATAGATGATCTCTGAAGGATAAAGTGTGTTTGCAGAACTCTTCATCGACTGTCGCGACAATAAACGATGCAGCAAACATTATCACGGGAAAGAAATTTTTTTATCTATTCATACGCTTTATGTCTGGTGGTGTTTCAAAAGAATAAATGAAGCAACTTCCCGACAGCCGGCTCGCCTCCACTTCCCTTTTTTATCTTTTAGCGAACATGTAAAAGAGAACTCAGACGAACTCCTTCCCGCCTGATCCGTCTTGTCATTTTTCTCCGCAGGCGTTCACGAGGCCAGCTGTCGCTGGCATGCCAGGACCCCCGAGGAGCCGGAGCATCCAGAGGAAACGAGGTTCTTCTCCTCTCCATCGGACGACCTTCCAAGGTCGCCGGCTGTTACATCACGCAGATAATGTTGCATTAAACTGCTGTTTGTTGATTTCCTTCTTGCAAAAATCCGAATTTTTCTTCTTTTCTTCTCTATTTTTTATTTTATTTATGTGACTGTCGTGATGATGTTTCAGTAATATTTTGTGTCTGTACACGAAACCAACAGACCTCGTTTTGTGTCATCTGATCCAATAAAAACACGAATGATAATAATAATTACGTCCCATTTTAATCCCTGGAACGCTCGACATGTTCCGTCACCCAAAATAGCGACGGTCGTGTTTGCTGCCAAACGTAAAGAGGATTATCACCTCGTCTTCATCGGGCTGGGGGCGCTTCATCCCGCTCACAGCTCTGAGGCTGAAATGAAGCATCCAGTCATGTGACCATGTGACCATGTGACCATGTTAGGTCAGTCTCTTCCTCACTTGTTGTTCCTCTTCCCGATTAATTGCCACCTTTTTCCTGATTCATTCCTGATTCATTACCTCTTCTTCCTGATTCATTTCCCCCTCTTCCTAATTGATTTCCACTTCCCCTTCTTCCTGATTCATTTTGCCTTCTTCCTGTTTCATTTCCCCACCCCTCTTACTAAATCGTTTACCCCTCTTCCTGATTCATTTCCACCTTCTTCCTAATTGATTTCCACTTCCCCCTCTTTCTAATTGATTTCCATTTCCCCATCTTCCTAATTGATTTCTACTTCCCCTTCTTCCTGATTAATTTCCCCTTCTTCCTGTTTCATTTCTTCTTCCCTTGGACTCAAACCTCCGTACGAGGCATGAAAGTGGAGCGCTGAGCCGTGAGCCAAACGCTGCACAGGAAGTGGAGGACGACAGGAACCAGGCGTGACACAAGCCCCGCCTTCCCCTGAGTGACAGCCGGGGCTGACGGCGAGGGGAAAGGAGGAGGCTGCGAGCTAGGAAACGAGCTAGGAAACGAGCTAAGAGACGAGCGCGTCAACAACGCAACGTGTCACACTCCGCCACGCCGGAGCAGGAACGTGAGAACGTGAGAATGTGAGAACATAAGAACAGGAGAACATAAGAACGTGAGAAAGTGAGAAAGTGAGAAAGTGAGAATGGGAGAACGTAAGAACGGGAGAACATAAGAACGGGAGAACGTGAGAACAGGAGAACAAGAGAATGTGAGAACGTGAGAAAGTGAGAACATGAGAACGTGAGAAAGTGAGAAAGTGAGAAAGTGAGAACATGAGAACGTGAGAACGTGAGAACATAAGAACGTCAGAAAGTGAGAAAGTGAGAACATGAGAACGTGAGAACATGAGAATGTGAGAAAGTGAGAACGGGAGAACGTGAGAACATAAGAACGTGAGAAAGTGAGAACATGAGAACGTGAGAATGTGAGAACATGAGAACATCAGAAAGTGAGAAAGTGAGAACATGAGAATGTGAGAACATGAGAACGTGAGAAAGTGAGAACATGAGAACGGG
>NC_079404.1:23574622-23597122 GCF_029220125.1 Pseudoliparis swirei
TTCATCGTGTGTTCATGTGTTCATGTGTTCATCGTGTGTTCATGTGTTCATCATGTGTTCATCATGTGTTCATCATGTGTTCATATGTTCATGTGTTCATCATGTGTTCATCATGTGTTCATCATGTGTTCATCATGTGTTCATCATGTGTTCATCATGTGTTCATGTGTTCATCATGTGTTCATGTGTTCATCATGTGTTCATCATGTGTTCATCGTGTGTTCATCATGTGTTCATCATGTGTTCATCATGTGTTCATCATGTGTTCATCATGTGTTCATCATGTGTTCATCATGTGTTCATATGTTCATCATGTGTTCATATGTTCATGTGTTCATCATGTGTTCATCATGTGTTCATCATGTGTTCATGTGTTCATCATGTGTTCATCATGTGTTCATCATGTGTTCATCATGTGTTCATCATGTGTTCATCATGTGTTCATCATGTGTTCATGTGTTCATGTGTTCATCATGTGTTCATCATGTGTTCATCATGTGTTCATCATGTGTTCATCATGTGGATCATGTGTTCATCATGTGTTGATCATGTGGTCATCATGTGTGCATCATGTGTTCATGTGTTGATCATGTGGTCATCATGTGTGCATCATGTGTTCATGTGTTGATCATGTGGTCATCATGTGTTCATCGTGTGTTCATCATGTGTTCGTGTGTTGGTCGTGTGTTGGTCGTGTGTTGGTCGTGTGTTGATCGTGTGTTGGTCGTGTGTTGGTCGTGTGTTGGTCGTGTGTTGATCGTGTGTTGGTCGTGTGTTGATCGTGTGTTGATCATGTGTTCATCATGTGTTCATCATGTTATCTACTGGCTCATGACTGCAGATTGTAAGTTGAGCAGATTCTCTCTTCTTGTGTGTTTCTTTGTGCTTAAATCTCATTTAAAACCTAAATCTGATGTTGCAGCCTCTACCCCCCCTCCCCCCCCTCCCTCTATCCCCCCCCTCCCTGCATCTGATGAGAGTGGCGACCTTGAGTTCTACGTGATCGTCCTCACTAATCTTTTGTTGTCGCCTCTTGTTGCCTCGGGGTGGGTAAGCCTGCGAGTGTGTGTGTGTGTGTGCGTGTGTGCGTGCTTGTGTGTGTGTGCGTGCATGCTTGTGTGTGTGTGCGTGCTTGTGTGTTTAATTTAGTGATGTAGAGAGACAAGAGGGAGACATGGGAAACACATGGCCAGGTGATCCCAACTTCATCATCACCATGGTGACAGCTGGAGGGCGGACGCTGGAGCTTCCTGAAGGGATCAGAGAATCCCCCCCCCCATCCATTGGGAGCTCCGTCTAATGCAGTCGCCAAGGTCACCAATCCTCCCGTCCAATCGGGACCCTTCCTTGTATCCCCTTCTTCCTCGGCCCTGTCGTCATTTGACCTCCGAGCTGCTCGGGCCGCCGGCTCACAGAGGCTGTCGTGATCCGCCCGGAGACGTGAAAGAGAGGTCACCGATTGGCCGTTAGTGTCACGCACTTGATCCCCAGTGGTGCATCCATTCATCACAGCCAATCAGAGGTCCAGCCCACAATGAATAACTTTCTAATGCATTTCATATCACCCAACTTCTGGTCGCGTTTAAGTTTTGGTTTTATATGAATATCTCTACGTTTGTACCTCATTTGCCATTTTCTCTCCTGAAAGTGCAAAACTATATATCTTGTTATTTACGACCGTTAACCGGCCGTGAATCATCCTCCAGTGATGAGGGTTTAAAGAGCATCAGGCTCATGGAAAGTGTGTTTCAGTCATAAGCGCGATATATTTACCTGGGAAGGTGGAGGGAAACCACCTGCTGTCCAGAGAGGATGGAGCCACCATCACCACCACCAGGTCTACAGGTCTAAAGGTCTTCAGGTCTTCAGGTCTACAGGTCTACAGGTCTACAGGTCTACAGGCCTACAGGCCTACAGGTCTACATTGTCTACAGGTCTACAGGTCTACAGGTCTTCAGGTCTAAAGGTCTTCAGGTCTACAGTTCTTCAGGTCTACAGTTCTTCAGGTCTACAGACCTAAAGGTCTTCAGGTCTACAGGTCTACAGGTCTAAAGGTCTACAGGTCTTCAGGTTTACAGGTTTACAGGTCTACAGTTCTTCAGGTCTACATTGTCTACAGGTCTACAGGTATTCAGGTCTAAAGGTCTTCAGGTCTAAAGGTCTAAAGGTCTTCAGGTCTACATTGTCTACAGGTATTCAGGTCTACAGGTATTCAGGTCTACAGTTCTTCAGGCCTACATTGTCTACAGGCCTACATTGTCTACAGGTCTAAAGGTCTTCAGGTCTACATTGTCTACAGGTCTAAAGGTCTTCAGGTCTACATTGTCTACATGTCTACAGGTCTTCAAGTCTACATTGTCTACAGGTCTTCAGGTCTTCAGGTCTACATTGTCTACAGGTCTTCAGGTCTAAAGGTCTTCAGGTCTACAGATCTACAGTTCTTCAGGTCTACAGTTCTTCAGGTCTACAGGTCTTCAGGTCTAAAGGTCTTCAGGTCTACAGTTCTTCAGGTCTACATTGTCTTCAGTTCTTCAGGTCTACAGGTATTCAGGTCTAAAGGTCTTCAGGTCTACATTGTCTACAGGTCTAAAGGTCTTCAGGTCTACATTGTCTACAGGTCTACAGTTCTTCAGGTCTACATTGTCTTCAGTTCTTCAGGTCTACAGGTATTCAGGTCTAAAGGTCTTCAGGTCTACATTGTCTACAGGTCTACCCTTCGTCTTCAACCCTGTGGTGTTTATCTGGAACAGGTTTTCTGTATCGCCGTTTGGGATCGGATTGGAAAGGTCAAAGGTCGTCTGATGGTCGTCTTCAACGCCTGGAGGCCGGTTTCCCTCGAGGGTCACGTCAACCGCTGAGGACCCTCTGAACGTGGGAGTGTCCGGCGGTGAGGGGCTGGCTGTAAATGTCAGCCGCCTGTCGGTAACCTCCTGCTCTGCTCCTCCTGCTCTGCTCCTCCTGCAGCCGGATGCTCAGTCCGGTCTCACGCCAGCGCCTTCACTTAATTGCATTATTTCAGCCCCCCCCCCTCTATTAAGCTTCTGAATTCGCGCTGTGTGATTGAACTCGTTCACTTTCCTGAATCTGGTCCCAAGTGGGAAGACACAAGCTTGACCTTGTGTGTGTGTGTGTGGGGGGGGGGGACACCTTTAGTTCATCAGATTAAGGCGTGTTGCCTGAGAACCAAGTAAACCTGAGAAATAAGTAAACCTGAGAACCAAGTAAACCTGAGAACCATTAAACCTGAGAACCATTAAACCTGAGAACCAGTAAACCTGAGAACCAGTAAACCTGAGAACCAGTAAACCTGAGAACCAAGTAAACCTGAGATCCAGTAAACCTGAGAACCAGTAAACCTGAGAACCAGTAAACCTGAGAACCAGTAAACCTGAGAACCAAGTAAACCTGAGATCCAGTAAACCTGAGAACCAGTAAACCTGAGAACCAGTAAACCTGAGAACCAAGTAACCCTGAGATCCAGTAAACCTGAGATCCAGTAAACCTGAGAACCAGTAAACCTGAGAACCAGTAAACCTGAGAACCAAGTAAACCTGAGATCCAGTAAACCTGAGAACCAAGTAAACCTGAGAACCATTAAACCTGAGAACCAAGTAAACCTGAGAACCAAGTAAACCTGAGAACCAGTAAACCTGAGAACCAGTAAACCTGAGAACCAGTAAACCTGAGAACCAGTAAACCTGAGATCCAGTAAACCTGAGATCCAGTAAACCTGAGAACCAGTAAACCTGAGAACCAAGTAAACCTGAGATCCAGTAAACCTGAGAACCAAGTAAACCTGAGAACCATTAAACCTGAGAACCAAGTAAACCTGAGAACCAAGTAAACCTGAGAACCAGTAAACCTGAGAACCAGTAAACCTGAGAACCAGTAAACCTGAGAACCAGTAAACCTGAGATCCAGTAAACCTGAGAACCAGTAAACCTGAGAACCAACTAAACCTGAGATCCAGTAAACCTGAGAACTAAGTAAACCTGAGATCCAGTAAACCTGAGATCCAGTAAACCGGAGTGTCTGAGCGTCGTAGTTTAATAACAACACGGATCAAGTGATCAAGTGTTTCTGAGTCGTTGTAACTTGTTGTTCGGGGAGGAGAGATGAGCAGCTGCAACATGACTGTTCATCGTGATGAATCTTCTCTTGCGTAACGGCGTCTCTCAACTCATCCGAATGAATAATTAATGAATATTTAGCATTTCTGTGAATAATCGTCGCTCATTATTCGTGTTAATTGATGATAGACATTGGTGTCGCTATTAGTTTGTCATATTTACATAAACTGTGTCTCCGTGACGACACCTCACACACCACAAAGTGTGTGTCCTCGCGCGTGTGAAGACGCCGCGTGTCTTTATGTAACCGGCCCGGTTCCGTGACTCGGTGTATTTGATATCTGGTGAAAGAGTTACGATTCATTCACGGTTCAAAGTGTGCGTTCCAACAGCCGAGAGGTGAGGCCCCAACACAGGGGGCGGGGCTTACACGTAACCTTTAGCTAACGGTACATCTGAGCCTCTCTCAGGAGATCTGTGTCTGCGTAATGAGGAGATCACACACACGCACACGCACACACACACACACACTGCAGCCCACTCGGTGCCTGTGATAATGAGCTACACCTTCTCTCTGTCATGTTCTGTTATCTCTCTTGTCACCTGTGTGTGTGTGTGTGTGTGTGTCATCTCTTGCACAGGACCCTTTAACCTTCATCCACTCACCTGTTCCTCTTCCTCCCGAGTGACGGAACATTCCTCCCCCAGCTGAATCGGGCCTCATTTAAAGATCTCCCGTCACTGAGTTTCGTCTCCATACTTCTGATCCAGCATATAAATATTTATATATATATATATTATATGTGTATAATATATTTAATATATATATATATATATTATTTATATATATGTAAATAATATATATATGTGTATAATAGATATATATATTAACATATATATATTTTATATGTATATATATATAAGATATACATGTAAATATATAAATATTAGGGCTGTCAATCGATTAAAAAAAATTAACTAATTAATCGCACATTTTGAAATTCATTAATCGCGATTAATCGCAATTAAAAGTTAAAAGTTCATTCTTTTTAAAGACCAAACTTCACACAGAGCTGTGTTTTCAAAGAGGCTTCTACCTATACAGTGCCAGCGAGGTATTTAATATTGTGGATGATAAATTGTTTCTTCAGTGAAACATCAGATTAGTAAAAAAAAAGAAGTATATTGAGACCCCATTGGTCCTGTCATCTTTACCACTGAACAGCAGAACCAGTGGCCTTGATAACTGACTGACATCCACATATGTCCTGTTCACCCTCTGGAGGCTGGGGGCATTTTATACATTTTACAACAACAACAACAATTTCACCTTTAAAAGGCGTTTGCATATGACACATACCCACGTGTTCTACATCAAACATTCCAGAACAATCTCAGCTCTATTCAATGAGGCTCAGTTGTCCTGGTGCCGTGTTCTCTGCTCTCTGACTGACAGGCTGCTAATGAGCCTCACCTGTGAGGTGGGAGGTCCTTTGTGATTTACTGAGTGTTCATTGGTTGTTGTTTTCCCGAAATGTTGACAGACAAACGGATTGACAAATCACGTTGAAGGTTTAGTGTGTCGAGTTCTTTCCGCGCCGCGTCACCCGACACGTCGCCCCTCTGTTCCTCTGTGTATCAGAGGGGGAGACGGGAGGAAGGAGAGCAGGAGGAAACCCGACTGATTCATCCAAGAGTTAAACTGATTTATGCTCCTTATTTTCGCGGAGAAATAATTGTTTTAAAAACGGAAACAGTGTCAAACCGTACTGCCGCGGTTTGACACTCGGTTTGAGTGTAAAAACTTCAACGAACACCGGAAGTAAACAAAGTTGCGTTAATTGCGTTAAAATATTTTAGTGCGTTAACGCGGCCAAATTAATCGCATAGATTAACTCGTTAACTGACAGCCCTAATAAATATATATGTATATATATATTTATATACATGTATATATATACATTATATATATATGTGTATAATACATATATATATTTACATATATATAAATATGTTATATGTATATATATATAAGATATATTTATTTATATACATATATAATGTGTGTATATATAATATATAAATGTGTATAATATTATAACATATATATATGTATATATATATATATATCGATAAAACTTGAGAATCTCCCCTGACTGGACATCTTTGTCCTCCCACACATCTCCTCCTCGTCATGAAGCTTCAGCCTGCAGAGCGTCTGAAAGCTTTTGAAAGCACTCAGAGTACTCGCCGTGTGGGAGCTGCTTTCAGGTGCATGCGAAAGGTGGGAAATAATGGTCTTTATGGAGAGACAGACGGTACGGAACAATGCAAAACGTCGGTGAGATTCAACCCGATGCTGCGTGGAGAGGGGGATAAATAATAAATACAGAAATGTGTCTGAGAAGCGGGTCCAGTGGTTCTGATGCTGCTCACACCGCGTTTCCCTTTCAATGCATTGCACAGGTTCAGTATCCCACAATGCAATGTTGGTGATGAAGCGAGAGAGAGAGAGAGAGGCAGCCCTCCTCTATTTAGTCCCTGAGCTGTGGTCAAGTCTCTTGAGGGGGCGTGGCTAGTTAGCATCAGGCTAATTACCGATATCCACATTTGTCTATAATATATTTGTAATCTTTTATTTATTGTTGGAGTTGTGTTTGTAGCATGTACATCAAGATTATATGTTCTTGTACCCCTATTATTTCAGATTTCTTTTATTACAAACATTATTTTTAATTTATTATATCACGGTTTTATATACGTTACTATATCAGTGATTCTGAGCGTCTGATTGGTCCTCGCTATACGGTGTATACCTGTTTACGAGTTGTCGTTGTTGTTGTGTGTTCATGCACGCCGGTATTTGCCGTGGCTGCATGTGTGTGTGTGATGTTTATTGAGGCGCGTCGACGGCATGGCGAGCATTTTTGAATGATGCCTTTGTTCATCACGTACACACACACACACTCACACACACACACACACACACTCACATGATACATTTTCAAACTGTTAGTGTGTGTTGTGCGTGAGATGAATTGGGGAAGTTGTGTGTCCGCCTGAGGTCTGGCGTTGAAGCTCGGGGGAAGAACGAATCCTTTGAGGATGACGATGTTTGAAGCTGGATGCTCCACAAAAGGGAAGTGTATAGACGCTTGTCTTCATCAGCTAAGCCCCGCCCACACCGTCAATAACTCCAGTCTTAGTTTCTGGTCCAATGAAAAGCCAGTTTTCCGAGAGAGGCGTCGACATGTTAAAACAGGTTTGTTTGTATCTCCTCTGACTGACGAGAGCATGAAGAACATCTGGAGCCGCAGATAAGAGCCTCCGGGCTAACGATTGGCTGCTCTGCATTCGAGGGGCGGGGCTTAGCGAAGGGGTCATTTATCTCCTTTTTCTTTTCGTCAGACTTTTTGATGCAGCGACTTCATGCATTCTCTCTTCTGACCACCAGGGGGCAGACTCCTCTGGTTGTATAGAAGTCTATGCTTCATGTGTTGAAGCTGCACTCTCTCTCCTGACCACCAGGGGGCGACTCCTCTGGTTATATAGAAGTCTATGCTTCATGTTTTAAAGCTGCATTCTCTCTCCTGACTACCAGGGGGCTGACTCCTCTGGTTGTATAGAAGTCTATGCTTCATGTGTTGAAGCTGCATTCTCTCTCCTGACCACCAGGGGGCGACTCCTCTGGTTGTATAGAAGTATATGCTTCATGTGTTGACGCTGCATTCTCTCTTCTGACCACCAGGGGCGACTCCTCTGGTTGTATAGAAGTATATGCTTCATGTGTTAAAGCTGCATTCTCTCTCCTGACCACCAGGGGGCTCCTCTGGTTGTATAGAAGTCTATATCGTGACTCTACTTCTCTTGATGTATTCCGTCAGTAAACATTGTAAACATGAGTTTATGTCTCTGTCTCTAGTTTCAAGTCTTCTTCTATACAGCATGATGTCATCATTTATACTTTATGGTCATTTAGAGTCACACAGACCATGAAGCAGGGGACGCTTTAGGGGCGGAGCTACAGGGTCATGGTGACGTGGACATAAATGCACATTTTGACCTTTACGGGACGATCAACATATTTTCTCAGAGATTTTGCAGTTTTACATTTTGCTGATTCGTCCTGAACGTGAAACAACTTCCTGTGGAAAAAAATATTAAAATGAGGAGAAACAAAAGGAGTGCAGGATATCGGAGGATGATCCTCATCCTCCTTTCTTTTTCCTTTTTTTAGAGCAGGAACAAGAAGAGAGAGAGAGAGAGAGAGAGAAAAGGACAGGCTTTTCTAATTTACCACAACACAGGGATCCTGCATGGATTAGACACACACACACACTCTCACAAACACACTCACACACGTCTTGACCTCGTGGATTATTCTTTGTACATGTGAGCTGACGTGTGAGATGACGTCACGTTTACTTCACATTGTTTTGTTAATTTGATTCAGATCCCAAAACATTGTCACTATTTATTCTGAGCCTCCTCCTCTTCCTCCTCCTCTTCATTCATTTGTCTTCCTATCTTCATTTGTATACACGGATGTATCTGACAGACACAGCTGGAATGGAAGTCTCTCACTCTCACACACACACACACCTACCCACAAACACTCTCTCTCTCTCACACACACACCTACACACAAACACATACACAAAACATCACCACCGCCTGTCATCCGTCATTTAAATGCATTTACAGGCTCATCATCACAAACATGCAACACAAACAGACACACACACACACACACACACACACGCATCCGCTCCAGCTCTCTGGACTATATTAACAGACATTTACATTTGTAATCACACACACAAACACTCTCACTCTCTCACACTCAATCACACACACACTCTTACATAAACACACACACACACACACACTCTGAGGGGTGATTGACAGTGTGCAGGCGAACCCTCTCTCGCTCTCTCTCCCTCCCTCGCCCACTCTCTCCGTCTGTCCTACAGCGTCACCCCGAGCTGCTCGGGGCTGACGGTGGCCCCTGAGGGCCAAAAGCCTGTCGGACATTGACAACTGACAGCGGACAGCCTGGCCCTAAGGCACACACACACACACACACACACACACACACACACACACACACACACACACACACACACACTCTTTCCTCTGTCTCTCACTCCAAGCACCAATACAAACAACTAGACGTGTCTCTCGTCCCTGGAGGACAGACTCCTCCTCCACTAAACGAGAGCTTCCCATTGGCCGATGAGCCTCAGCAGAATGTTTCCATCTTTAATGGCTGGTGAGTATTGACCTCTGACCTCCTGACCCCTGACCTCCTGACCTCGCCTCCTTCACTCTGAGGCCTCATGAATAATTAATGAGCGTCTACTCGTCTCTGATGTGATCCACACAGATAAAGAGGAGATGAAGAGGAGGTCCAGCTTTCACAATACCCTTCTTCTTCTTCTTCTTCTTCTTCTTCTTCTTCTTCTTCTTCTTCGTGAAGTCTTAAAGATTTGGCAGGAGACAAGGAAAGGACGTTCACTTAGAGTTTTCCTTCGACTCTGTGAAGCTTCAGTCGTTGTGGAACGTGAGCGTCTCTGATGTAAAGAGTCTCCAGGCAGCGGCCCAACGCCCCCCCCCCGCTCGGCTGGTACCCAACGTCCTCTAGGGGTGGGGGGGGGGGGGGGGTTTGAGTGATTTGCGCTGGCTGCTGTTCTGCCAGCTACTTACCGCGAGGAAGCTAATCCCCTCTGATGAATGGAGGCTCAGTGCTGCCGCTGGCCCGGAGCCCCGAGCCGCTGCAGCGAGAGAGAGACGTCGTCACTGCTTCAGGGGAACGGCGTCCGGACGATAACGGCTGCAGCTGGAGGAGATCTCTAATCACGGCGCTCTGAAGCCGCGACGCTGCGATACGAGAACAATAAGAATCTCTTTTCATGAAGAGACGCAGCAGAAAGACGACGCCGACCGGCTCGAGCGCTCGGCCTCAGCTGGAGGAGTTTACTGAAGAAGAAGGAGATACTGAGTGTGTGTGTGTGTTACTGTAGCGTACTCTGTTTTACTGAATTTTACTGTATTTTACGATAGTGTACGATATTTTACTCTATCACTCTATTGCAGTGTACTTATTGTACTGTATTTTATATTTTACTCTATTTTTCCAAATTCTACTAAATTTTTCTGAATTTTGCTAAATTTTACTGTATTTACTTCATATAAATGTATATATCAAGTTTCAAGTTTCAAGTTTTTATTGTCACATCCCCTTTTATACAAGTATAATCGGTTCGTGAAATTCTTATGTGCAAAACACCCGACAGCAGTAGCAGACTAAAAAAAGAATAAGAATGAGAATAAACTATACAATATCCACACAAAAAAAGAAGAAAGTATTAACAATATATATATAAAACAATGTAATAGAATATACATCATGGCAATATATATATATAAAACAATGTAATAAAATATACACTTTTTTGAGACTATATATATATATATGTATATACATACAATATATATATACAATATATATAAAACAATGTAATAAAATATACACCATGGCCATAGATATTCACAGAATATGTTCTGGTGTGTAGTGTTAATGAGGGTCTCAGTCCTTGTTCAGCAGCCTGATGGCCTGACTGAAGAAGCTGTCCCTCAGTCTGTTTGTGCGGCACTTGATACTGCGGTATCGCCTGCCTGACGGTAGAAGGGTGAACAGTTTGTGGCCGGGGTGGTTATTGTCTTTCATCATCCGTTTGGCCCTGGCCACGCACCGCTTGGTGTATATGTCCAGGATGGAGGAAGCTCACCTCCAACGATGTACTGTGCCGACCGCACCACCCTCTGTAGTGCCCTACGCCCAGGGCGGTGCAGTTCCCGTACCAGACGGTGATGCAACCTGTCAGAACACTCTCGATGGTACTGGTGTAGAATGTTCTGAGGATGCGGGGCCATGTTGAATTTCCTCAGTCGCCTAAGGAAATACAGGCGTTGTTGGGCCCTTTTCACCACGTGAGTGGTGTGCGTGGTCCATGTGAGGTCCTCGGAGATGTGCACGCCGAGGAACTTGAAGCTGCTGACCTCTCTACTGCAACTCCGTCTATGGAGATGGGGTGTGCTCTCCTCTCCGCTTCCTGTAGTCCACGATCAGCTCCTTGGTCTTCTTGACGTTGAGGACGAGGCTGTTCTCCTGGCACCACTGTACCAGTGATCCAACCTCCTCCCTGTAGGCTGTCTCGTCGTTGTTGGTGGTCAGCCCCAACACTGTTGTGTCGCCAGCAAACTTGATGATGACGTTGGAGCTGTGCATGGCCGTGCAGTCGTGGGTGTACAGCGAGTAGAGGAGAGGGCTCAACACGCATCCCTGAGGGGCTCCCGTGTTGAGGGTCAGCGGCTCTGAGGTGGTACTGCCCATCCTCACCACCTGGCGGCGGCCCGACAGGAAGTCCAGTATCCAGCTGCACATGGTAGAGTGCAGGCCTAGACCTCTGAGCTTGGTGTCGAGCTTGGCGGGAACAATAGTGTTGAACGCTGAGCTGTAGTCCACAACCAGCATTCGCACAACAGTTCCTCCCCTCCAGGTGGGAAAGGGCGGTGTGAAGTGCCATGGCAATTGCGTCGTCGGTGGATCTGTTTTGACGATATGCAAATTGCCATGGGTCCAGCGTGGCAGGCAACATGGAACAAATGAAGTCCTTGACCAACCTCTCGAAGCATTTACTGACAATCGAGGTGAGGGCTACGGGTCTCCAGTCATTCAGGCAGGTTATATATATACACACACACACACACATATATTTATATATATATATACACACACACACACATATATATATATATATACACACACACACTAACAGGGTGTGTGAAGATATTGCCGTCTCTATTAATAGGTTTAAATTAAGAGTCGTTCAATTATTCAGGAGGACTGATTGGTCACTTGCTGCATCCGATGAATTATTTATTTCTCCTCTTGACCCTTTTCCTCCCCCTGATTAGACCGAGCCGACAAGTTCAAGGGTCGTGACCTCAGGTGGTCGCCGTGAGGACGGACCCCGTGAGGGTCAAGAAAGGCTCTGATAGAGACCTCAGAGCGAGGCTGTAGAGGGGCGTGGCCTCAGAGCGAGGATGTAGAGGGGGCGTGGCCTCAGAGCAAGGCTGTAGAGGGGCGTGGCCTCAGAGCAAGGTTGTAGAGGGGGCGTGGCCTCAGAGCGAGGATGCAGAGGGGCGTGGCCTCAGAGCGAGGATGTAGAGGGGCGTGGTCTCAGAGCGAGGCTGTAGAGGGGGCGTGGCCTCAGAGCGAGGCTGTAGAGGGTCGTGGCCTCAGAGCGAGGATGTAGAGGGGCGTGGCCTCAGAGCGAGGATGTAGAGGGTGTGTGTGTGCTATCTGAACCCATCCAAACCTTATAACTGTATGTACACACACACTCACACACACACACACACACACACACACACACACACACTCATTCTTTACTGTCTGCTCTTTATCTTGCAAGCACACCTGCAACTTGTTTAAAATAATTTGAACAGGAAGTTGTCAAATCAAAGGTGAGGATTAAAAATCAAGAAGACATGCCCTTTAATACACCATGCTCTCTCTCTCTCTCTCTCTCTCTCTCTCTCTCTTTCCCTCTCTCTCTCTCTCTTTCTCTTTCCCTCTCTCTCTCCAAAAGGAAAAGTTTACAAACAGGTTCACTTTTCTTTAACGCTGCGCTTTCTTTTTGTTCTTCTCTTCAAAAAAAAAAGGTGGGGCATCGCTACCGAAATACGACACATCAGAGAGGGAGGGGCCTATCGCGGGGGGGGGGGGGGGATGAAATGGAGCAGAAGAGGAAACAAGGGAGTGAAAATGAGAGGAATGGTGTGTGAAGTCAACCTCATTCGACGGTCTCATTTCCTATTCGCGGGCTTGTTAACCCCCTGCAGTCTAATTGTTGCTGTGGAGGGAACATGCACACACACACACACACACACACACACACACACACCTGCACACGTGCACACGTGCACACGTGCACAGTCGTAAACCAGCCAGATGGTCCTCGTCCAATCGCGTGACAACCATCCAGGTTCAAGTTAAAGCCGGCAGGTTGAATTATTTGAGCTGCTTCTGAGAAATCTTAGTTGGTTTTTGTCAGACGGCAGTAAATACTTCATTACCCATGAGCCTTTGCGCCGATGTAGAAGTCAGTTTGAGGTTCAGAGCGCTCAGATCCGATTTCTACTTTAAACCAGATATTATCCCAGAGCTCATCTGCTGTTGACCTTTAAACTCATAGAAGAGCAGCAAGAGGCCGGAAGAGGAAACACAAACATATTCTAATCTCTCTCTATATATATATATTCTTATATATATTAGATATATTTATATATATAAATATCGTATAATATATGTGTATTATATATATTAATTTTATATATTATATATATTATTTATATATTTATATTATTTATACAGTATATATAAATATATATTATATATACTGTATATACGCTATTATATATGTGTATTATATATATATTATTTATACAGTATATATTTATATATGTATATATATTAGGGCTGTCAATCGATGAAAAAAAATTAACTAATTAATCACACATTTTGAAATTCATTAATCTCGATTAAAAGTTTTTTTCTTCTTCTAAAGACTAAATCTTCTAGATGAATGAGTAATCCCTTCAGACAGCGTGTATTTTAGACACTTGTTTAATTGTATTATTTTTTAAAGACATAACTTCACACAGAGCTGTGTTTTCAAAGAGGCTCCTACCTATAAAGTGCCAGTGAGGTATTTAATATCGTGGATGATAAATTGTTTCTTCAGTGAAACATCAGATTAGTAAACAAAGGTGTATTAGAGACCCCATTGGTCCTGTCATCTTTAACACTGAACAGCAGAACCAGTGGCCTTGGTGAACTGACACATGTCACGTTAACCCTCTGGAGTCTGGGCTCATTTTCTCGATTTTACAAAACAATGTAAATTCACCTTTTAAAGTCTTTTGCATGTGACACATCCCAGTGTTTCCCCCACCATTCTATCAGGGTGAGGCCCCGCCCCCCTGTCATGTTCTCTATCGCGCCAGATTACAGCAGAAGTAATATACGGTTCTTTCCTTAAAGACGTCTTTGTTCTTGTATTAAACTAAACGTCTGTTGGTCGTCTCTCCAGCAGCATGTCATTCTGTCTCCACGTGTCGGTCACTCTTCTCTCTCCGTCTCGCGCGCCGCAGAGCTCCATGCTGGCGCGTCTGCGCGCGCATCGGGGCGGAGAAGAAAAAAAAAAGTCCCCTTTACCTTCGGCCCCGCGTCACCGACACGTCGCCCTCTGCTTCTCTGTGAATATCGAGGAGCAGACGGGAGGAAGGAGGCGGACTGCCGCGGCTTGACACTCAGAGGAGTGCAACAACTTCAACGCACACCGGAAGTAAACAAAGTTGCGTTAATTGCGTTAAAATATTTTTGTGCGTTAATCGCGGCCAAATTAATCGCATAGATTAACGCGTTAACGCTGACATCCCTATTATATATATATATATATATATATATATATATATATATATAAATATAAATGTGTGTGTGTGTGTGTGTATATGTATGCATATAAAAGAAGGACTGACTGCTTCTGTACAGGATGATGTCTCCACGTGTCTCGTGTGCAGGTGCTTCACAAAGCGCTGACTGCAGTGGAACCCCAGAAATAGCAGGGCTTTCAAGTGTCACGCATTGAGCGTGAGAATCACGCATTTCGGTCTTAAGTCACGCACTCCCGCCACACATCATACCGTGGAGGAATCAAGCGCTCCCTTGGAGTTCTGCTGTGAGGAGCTGCTCTTGCCTGTCTTAAAAACTTGAGAGCCCTGGAAATAGAAAGCAGCCGGCGACCGTCCAGCTGCTGTCAGGTGACACATTCAGACTGAGTGTATTCTTTCTTTCAGTGTTTCTGTTATTCTGATGTCAAAACTCGTCTTCAGTTGAACACTCGTGAGTCAAATGCTGCTAAAAACTCCTCGTCTGACCGCTGCTGCGACACAGATGCTAAGCTTCCTTTTATAGTTCTGAATGTATACATTATAAGTTTTCTAAATGGTCTTTTTTGTTGTTAACTGTTGCCACTTTATTACTTCAATCACTATAATACGAGACATATCAGGACAGCGAACACTAGGGGACGCCCCCACCCCGAGGAGGCGGCGTGTTTCAGACACATTATGCTGCTCTGTGTGGAAACTAACACCGACTATAGATTTTTCTAATGGTTTTTATATAGCTGTTCAGTTTCAATCCTAGCATGCTACAATTACAGGGTGAGGTGAGACCCCGGTTCCGTTTCCAACACACAATGGAGGAAGGTGGAACTTTTGAGCAACAACTCAAAGATCCCGTCAATATTCTAATGGTGGGTGAGTTTTTTTTTAGAAAACACGATAAAAAATTAAAATCTATTGTATGTAACTAGACAATACCATGTTTGATGGATGGTTTTTTTTTTTTTTCAATATTGGCTTAGAAAGATATCAATCAAATAAATATCGTTCGGTACTTTTATTTCCCATTTGATTTCCTCCAGACCATCGGACGATGGAACATCCATAATAGTTATATGATATATTGGCTCTAAATATAGCATACACCTTTTTGTAAGACAGAGACAGCTACTAGATTTGTTTTATATTCTGTGCTCTGCATTTGCTAGAGGATGATTTTGTGCTGTATTGTGCGATTGAATGACAGAGAGGAAAGAATTGCCTCATGCCATGCACAGATTGACAGATTCTAAAGCATGCCAAAGGTGGTTCAAAATTAAAATATATATTTATATAATATATATTTATATATATTAAGTCGCAATGTCGATTAAAAAAAACTAATTAATCGCACATCACGTTGAAGATTAATCACACTATTTTTTCTTTCGCGAAAATCAAAGTTTGGTATCCCTCGACCAATCACGTTGTCACGTTGAAGGTTCCCGGTGACGTTCTCCACCCGCAACCCCGTCGATTCATCGCCTCTCTGCTGATTTCTCAGAGGGAGAGACGGAGGAAGGAGGAGCAGGAGGAAACCCTAGTGTCAAACCGTACTGCCCAGCGGTTTATTTCTTGGAGAAATAATGGCTTAAAACAATGGGCAGATTGAGTGTCCTTGAGCAGGCCGATGACCCCGGGTGCTTCCAGGCTTCAGCGAGGTAACTCATGTACGTCGGAAGAGCAATAGAGGAACTGAATTTCCCGGCACTGAACCTAAAGTATATTCAAAAAAAAACAAAGTGCCCTTAATGTTAAAATGTTTAGTGATGGGTTAAATGCAAATTCGCTTAGAAAAAAATAAAGCGCAGCTATTCAAAAATATATAAAATACTATGCTGCAGTATTCAGTTTAAATTCCACCATTTAATCGGCCACCGACCTATTCTGCTAATATATACATATATAATATATATATACACACACAGATGGTTGTATTAGTTGCAATATGGGTGCATGCTGACACATCTAGCCACTGATCCGAGGAGCCTATGCATCCATCCGGAGGGTCAGTTTGCTATCTGTGAATCTACCTTGCTTCCATAGACAACTAACATACTTTAGACATTGGCAAAGGCTGAACTCTAACCCAACTGCCCCATAACACTTGCAACACAGTTAGGGAAAATACATTGTATTGTTGATTGTTCCATCTCAATTGCCGTCATCAGTCTCATTTGGGTTTATTGCAGGGAATAACAGATGGTATCTGAACCGGCTACGGCCGACGTCAATAACTACCGTGGAGTAGTATACTTTTCAAAGACATGTCGTCATCATTATCATCAGCAGCTTTAAATAGGTAATCATTTAATTACTATCATTCTCAAAGCTGACTGTTCAGATTGACAGTCTCAGGACTTTCCAGTGAATTTGTTTGTCCTTCTTCAAATTTGGAAGATTGTTCTTTATCTGCTATCAACTGATAGTGAATAATTGGTTGATTTTGAAAATGTACATTAAATAAAATGTTTTAAAATCAATATTTTAATTGAAACATTGAATGTTTTGTAGATGTTTCAATGTGAGAAATCTGAAAATCACAGTATTTCACTGCAAAACCTTTATAAATATCATTTTATTGAAGGTGTTTGATTGTAATAATATAGGAAAAATCTGTAAAATCACAGTATTTCACTGCAGAACCTTTAGAAATATCACTTTATTGAAGGTGTTTGATTGGAAATATCACTTTATTGAAGGTGTTTGATTGTGAACCTTTAGAAATATCACAAAATCTGTAAAATTACAGTATTTCACTGCAGAACCTTTAGAAATATCACTTTATTGAAGGTGTTTGATTGTAATAATACATACAAAATCTGTAAAATTACAGTATTTCACTGCAGAACCTTTAGAGAAATATCACTTTATTGAAGGTGTTTGATTGTAACCTATAGAAATATCACTTTAATTAAAACAGTATTTCACTGCAAAATCTTTAATGAAAATTACTGTAAATTCAGCTACACCTCCAGATCCCGTTCTCTCACTGCAGAGGTCAGAGATCAGGAAGGGTCCACACAGAGTTCTTTTGTTTTAAAACGCATTAAAATCGTTACATTTGGATTATTTAACTCATTTTATTTCACCCAGATGTCATTTGTAAACCTATTTTCTTTCTAAACTTCCGTACTTTGCGAGTACGGAAAAATCTTAGTTATTCAGAGTAATAATCACTAAGTAACAATCGTAGTTATTCTGAGTGAAGGTGGTGTATGGACCAGTAGGACTGAGTGAAGGTGGTGTATGAACCAGTAGGACTGAGTGAAGGTGGTGTATGGACCAGTAGGACTGAGTGAAGGTGGTGTATGGACCAGTAGGACTGAGTGAAGGTGGTGTATGGACCAGTAGGACTGAGTGAAGGTGGTGTATGGACCAGTAGGACTGAGTGAAGGTGGTGTATGGACCAGTAGGACTGAGTGAAGGTGGTGTATGGACCAGTAGGACTGAGTGAAGGTGGTGTATGGGCCAGTAGGACTGAGTGAAGGTGGTGTATGGGTCAGTAGGACTGAGTGAAGGTGGTGTATGGACCAGTAGGACTGAGTGAAGGTGGTGTATGGACCAGTAGGACTGAGTGAAGGTGGTGTATGGACCAGTAGGACTGAGTGAAGGTGGTGTATGGACCAGTAGGACTGAGTGAAGGTGGTGTATGGACCAGTAGGACTGAGTGAAGGTGGTGTATTTGCCCGTCGAGCGTCCCTGGACACATTTTAATTGGTCCTCTTCAGACTGAAGTGGAGCAGCTGGTGTTCTCAATCCTGTCGAGCAGAATTAAAACGTCTCTTTGCCGACTCCTCGGGCAAAACTAATCCTGAGTGAGTTGCTCTGTTCCTCCACTCCTCGTCCCCTCTGAGCAGGATGAACAAAGCCAGAGGGTCTTTGGGTTTAACGATGGAGCTTCCAGCCACACAGGTGGGAGAATATAGAACATCTTGAAACCTCTTGAAACTTCTTGAAGCCTCATGAAACCTCTAGAAACCCTCATGAAACCTCTTGAGAACTCTAGAAACCTCATAAAACCACCCAATGAAACCTCATGAGACCTTGATACCTCATGAGACCTCTTGATACCTCTTGAAACCTCTTGATACCTCTTGAAACCTCGAGACCTCTTGAAACCTCATAAAACCACCTCTTGAAACCGCTTGAACCCTCTTGATGCCTCATGAAACCCCTTGATGCCTCATGAAACTTATTGATACCTCATGAAACCTCATGAAACCTATTGATGCCTCATGAAACCTCTTGATGCCTCATGAAACCTCTTGATACCTCATGAAACCTCTTGATACCTCATGAAACCTCTTGATGCCTCATGAAACCTCTTGATGCCTCATGAAACCTCTTGATACCTCTTGAAACCTCATGAGACCTCTTGATACCGCATAAAATCTTTTAGAACCTCTTTGAAACCTCTTGATGCCTCATGAAACCTCTTGATACCTCATGAAACCCCTTGATGCCTCATGAAACTTATTGATACCTCATGAAACCTCATGAAACCGATTGATGCCTCATGAAACCTCTTGATACCTCATGAAACCTCTTGATACCTCATGAAACCTCTTGATGCCTCATGAAACCTCTTGATACCTCTTGAAACCTCATGAGACCTCTTGATACCGCATAAAATCTTTTAGAACCTCTTTGAAACCTCTTGATGCCTCATGAAACCTCTTGATACCTCATGAAACCTCTTGATGCCTCATGAAACCTCTTGATGCCTCATGAAACCTCTTGATACCTCTTGAAACCTCATGAGACCTCTTGATACCGCATAAAACCTTTTAGAACCTCTTTGAAATCTCTTGATGCCTCATAAAACCTCATGAGACCTCTTGATACCACATAAAACCTTTTAGAACCTCTTTGAAACCTTGATACCTCATGAAACCTCTTGATACCTCATGCAACCTCTTGATGCCTCAAGAAACCTCTTGAAACCTCATGAAACCTATTGATGCCTCATGAAACCTCTTGATACCTCATGAAACCTCTTGATGCCTCATGAAACCTCTTGATACCTCTTGAAACCTCATGAGACCTCTTGATACCGCATAAAACCTTGTAGAACCTCTTTGAAACCTCTTGAAACCTCATGAGACCTCTTGATACCTCTTGAAACCTCATAAAACCACCTCATGAAACCTCTTGATACATCATGAGACCTCTTGATACCTCTTGAAACCTCATAAAACCACCTCATGAAACCTCTTGATACCTCTTGAAACCTCATAAAAGCTTGTAGAACCTCTTTGAACCCTCTTGATGCCTCATGAGACCTCTTGATACCGCATAAAACCTTTTAGAACCTCTTTGAAACCTCTTGATACCTCATGAGACCTCTCTCTCAAGGAGCTGTCCGGGTGACGTGTGTTCGATGCCCCCTCCAGATGATCAGGACCACTACCCTCCTGAGTCCAGACACATCCCCACGTTGTATCTGAAGCGACTGGAGAGAAGTATTTACACAAGAGCCACGTAGTCACCTATGACCTGGGTCAGGTCTATATGTTTACCTCTTAGTGTATTTCTACTGCTCCCAGTGTGTACTCTGTGTGTACTCTGTGTACTCCGTGTGTACTCCGTGTGTACTCTGTGTACTCTGTGTGTACTCTGTACACTCTGTGTGTACTCTGTGTGCACTCTGTGTGTACTCTGTACACTCTGTGTGTGCTCTGTGTGTACTCTGTGTGTGCTCTGTGTACTCTGTGTGTACTCTGTACACTCTGTGTGTACTCTGTGTGTACTCTGTGTGTACTCTGTGTGTACTCTGTGTGTACTCTGTGTACTCTGTGTGTACTCTGTGTGTACTCTGTACACTCTGTGTGTACTCTGTGTACTCTCTGTGTACTCTGTGTGTGCTCTGTGTACTCTCTGTGTACTCTGTGTACTCTCTGTGTACTCTGTGTGTGCTCTGTGTACTCTCTGTGTACTCTGTGTGTGCTCTGTGTACTCTCTGTGTACTCTGTGTGTACTCCGTGTACTGAGCACATTCATCCAGCACTTTTCTGACAAAGAAAATGTGTTTTTGAGTGCAACCCGCTTGAGGACTGAGCGTCTCCACGGTAACAGCCACCTACCTGCTCTTTAAATGTCAAGCTACTCCAGACTTCCTCCGTCTCATCCGGTTACACCGGGAAAACAAAATATATACAGTATATATATATAAGATATACTTTTCACAAAGACATGTTCCCCATCGCTCCTCAAGTTCCTGCTTAACGGCATGAAGACGATTCAAAGAGCGTGAGAACCTTCAGAGACCGAAGCCTGGAGGTCTGGAGACTCAGACATCCTGAGACCCTGAATGCATCTTCAAAGTTGAACTTCTAGGTGCTACACACACACACACACACCAACACACACATACACACAAACATACAGACACACACACACACATATACAGACACACACTCACACACAGGCACACACACACCAACACACACACACACATACACACAAACATACAGACACACCAACACACACACAGGCACACACACCAACACACACACAGGCGCACACACACCAACACACCAACACACATGTGTGTGTGTGTTCAGTGCTTCATTGTACAGATCTTAATCTTAATGTAGTTACTTTACAGAGCTGCAGACTTGATAAGAGAGTGTGTGTGTGTGTGTGTGTGAGTGTGAGTGTGCGTGTGTGTGAGTGTGCGTGTGTGTGTGTGTCCACTGTTATTATCACTTGTGTAAATGTCAGCCTTGTTTGCAGGTAATGAACAACGCTCCGGACCTTTCAGGGGGAAGGAGATAAGGGAAATAAAAAAGAGGAGAGGAAAAAGAGGAGATGAAGTGAGGAGGGAGAACACAAAGTGTGTGTGTGTGTGTGGAAAGGAGGTGAAGAACGAATGTTTAGTCAGATAAGAGCTGAGGGACAGGTGGAGGGGGGGGGGGAGAGAATGGAGAGAATGACCACAGGAGAAGGAAGGAAGAGAAGAACATGTGGAGGAGAAAAGAGAGGGAAGGTGAAGAGAGGAAAACACAGAACAGAGGATGAAGAGGTTGAACAGTGATGAAGAGTGATGGAGAGAAAGGGGGATGAAGAGGATGAAGAGTGATGGATAGAAAGGAGGATGAAGAGGATGAACAGTGATGAAGAGTGATGGAGAGAAAGGGGGATGAAGAGTGATGAAGAGGATGAAGAGTTATGGATAGAAAGGAGGATGAAGAGTGATGGAGATAAAGGGGGATGAAGAGTAAGAAAAGGAGGATGAACAGTGCTCAATGCTTCTTCATTGCTTCCTCACTGCTTCCTTACTGCTTCTTCATTGCTTCCTCACTGCTTTCTCACTGCTTCCTCACTGCTTCCTCACTCCTTCCTCACTACTTCCTTACTGCTTCCACACTCCTTCGTCACTGCTTCCTATCTGCTTCCTCCTTGCTTCTTCCTTGCGTCTTTACTGCTTCTTCACTGCTTCCTCACTGCTTCCTCACTGCTTCCTTACTGCTTCTTTACTGCTTCCTCAGTGCTTCCCCACTGCTTTCCTCACTGCTTCCTCACTGCTTCCTTATTGCTTCCTCACTGCATCCTTGCTGCTTCTTCACTGCTTCCTATCTGCTTCCTCTCTGCTTCCTTCTTGCTTCCTCCTTGCTTCTTTACTGCTTCCTCACTCCTTCCTCACTGCTTCCTCAGCGGTTGATTCTTTTCCTTTGAGGCCTGGACGTGGTTTCCTGGTTCTGGTCGTCATGGATCTGAATTATTGATGCGATGGAACACCGAGCGTCCAAATGTTCAACCACTAAAGCAGCGGCCGGTTCTTTGACTAAACAATAGTTTGTTTAGCATTTCTATGACAATAACCACATTGATGACATCATCACGTTGATGGTTTTACTATCTCATCATATTTACATCTGAACTTTAGTGTTGTATTCGTATTAAAAGCTGC
>NC_079404.1:23599622-23627122 GCF_029220125.1 Pseudoliparis swirei
ACCTCATTCTAAGGGAACCCACCCTGTTCTAAAGGAACCCGCCCTGTTCTTAAAGAACCCACCCTGTTCTTAAAGGAACCCACCTCGTTCATAAAGAACCCACCTCATTCTAAAGGAACCCGCCTTGTTCTTAAAGGAACCCCCTTGTTCTTAAAGAACCCATCCTGTTCTTAAAGAACCCACCTCCTTCAACGTGTGCAGCAAGATGCTGGAGTTATTCTACCAGTCGGTTGTCGCCAGTGTGCTGCACTTTGCCATTGTCTGCTGGGGGAGCAGCATCGGAGCCGGTGACACCAGCCGTCTCAACAAACTGGTGAGGACGGCTGGCTCCATCATCGGCTGGAACAGGTGGTGGAGAGGAGGACGTTGAAGAAACTTGTGTCCATATTGGACCACCCGGACCACCACCTGCTACAGGGACAGAGGAGGACTTTCTCCAGACGTCTCCTCACGCTCCGCTGCCACAAGGACAGATACAGGAGAACCTGCCGACGGCTATGAGGCTCTATAACAGATCACCTCTTGCCAGATCCTAGTGCAATAACTACAACAATAACTTCATATCCACACTATGTTGATCTGCACTTCACACATTTAATTTACTTACACTACACACATACACACACACTTCATTTTCATTTACACTACACACATACACACACTTTGCACACTGTCTATATTTAATATTTGTATATTTAATTTAATTTGTCATGTGTATTATGTATGCATATACATATATATATTATTTTATATTTTACTTTGTATACTCCTATATCTCTCATCCCTGTTTTTTATATTTTATTTTTTATTCTTGTGTGTTTAGTTTATTGGTGCTGCTACTGTGACGACAAATTTCCCCTTGGGGATTAATAAAGTATCTATCTATCTATCATTCTAAAGGAACCCACCCTGTTCTAAAGGAACCCGCCTTGTTCTAAAGGAACCCGCCCTGTTCTAAAGGAACCCGCCCTGTTCTTAAACAACCCACCTCGTTCTAAAGGAATATTGATCACTAATGTTTCAGCGTTACGTTCTATGAAGTGTGTATAATGTGATATTCGTATCCTGAGATGCATCTAGATCAATATAATGATGATAAATAGAAGATACTCTTCATCCGCGATGTGTTGGTATGAGTTTAATGTTCATAAGACAATAACTTGTCATATTCGAGTGAGGCTCACCTGAAGCTCTGCTGATCTTCGGTCCTCATTATTTGACTATTTCTGTCCGAGTTTATGACGCAACGCCAGCCTGTCATGGCGCCCGAGGCACAAATAATAATCCCGAGCCGCCCCGCGGTGACCGCGACGCCGTGTCATCTTATTAATAATAATGTGCAGCGGGGAGTGACTCAGCGCTTTAGTTTGAGTTTGTGTGGTTTGAGAGCAAACATGAGACGCCGTGAAGAGCGGCGTGGAGGTGGAGGCCGGCGGACACGGCTGCGGTCAGCAGACACTCGACCCGGGGTCGATGCGTGGAGATATTTATACTCCTGCACTCCTTGTTTTTGGAAACTTGAAACACAAAACAAAGCTTTTTAAAAATTTGATTGGAATACATTTCATGCATTGATTCAAAAACACACACAGGAGATTGTTAATTCTGGATATTTGACTTTCTGTGACATTTGTTGTTGTGTCCTTTTATTCAGTCAATCAAATACAATACAATATAATTATTTATAATATACAGTACAAAACAGAAAGACGGATAAGGTATAGGTAGAAGCAAAAAATGGTTATATATTCCTATCCTAAATTAATATCAAATAAATCAGAAAATTAATATAAACTAAAGAAAAAGAAAAAAGAAAAGAAAAAAACAATATATATATGTGTGTATATATATGTATATGTGTAGATATATATATATATATGTGTTTTATACATGTATATATGTATATATATACATACATATATACATGTATATATATATATATTAATATATGCATTTATACATGTATATATATGTATGTATATATATATATACATACATCCACATACATCTTCCATGTAAATACATTTCAATCACACTTATAACGCTCAAGAATTGTTTTATAAATCATTCCTTTGAAAACCAAAATGTTTGTTTGATGAAGTTTGAAGACGACCTGAGGTCAGAGCGACGCCGACTCGGCGCTCTGTGGATCTGGTGTTTATCGCTCGTCGCTCCTCAGCTTCTGCTTCACTGAAGCTCGTTCCAGGAGTGAAGAAGAGATTCTTTAGTGAGACGCTGAATGTTCCCCGAGAGAGAGACAACACTTCGGAAGACATAAACACAACAGCAGCTACTGCCTGTGAACTGTAGCCAGGAGGAGGAGGAGGAGGAGGAGATAGTTTGACTTCTGCGGGCGTCGCTCTCGTCTCCCTCTGAGCTCCTGCAGCTCTCAGGTCTGATTGACAGGTGAGAGGGTGAGAGGGTGATGGCGCTCCGAGAGGCACCCCAGGGTGCAGCTCCTCAATTATGAATGAACGGGTTGAAGCTTCTCCCTCCAGGAGCCTCCTTGACATGGCAGAGCACCCTCTCTCTCTCTCTCTCTCTCTCTCTCTCTCTCTCTGTCTCTGTCTCTGTCTCTGTCTCTGTCTCTGTCTCTGTCTCTCTCTCTCTCTCTGTCTCTCTCTCTCTGTCTCTGTCTCTGTCTCTCTCTCGGTCTCTCTGTCTCTCTCTCTCTCTCTCTCTCGGTCTCTCTCTCTCTCTCTCTGTCTCTCTCTCTCTCTCTCTCTGTCTCTCTCTCTCTCTCTCTCTCTCTCTCTCTCTCTCTCTGTCTCTCACCCTCAGACTACAGTCAGTCTGTTTGTTTCTGGTCCAGTGAGCCGTTCAGGAATCCCACAATGCACCTGGGCTTGGTCTAAACTCAGGGCAACCGGTCCACCTGCTTCCTGCCTCCTTCCATCAACTCACCGGCTGCCGGCCATGCGTGTGTTGTTGTGTTTGTTGTTGCGTGTGTTGGTGCGTGTGTTGTTGTGTTTGTTGTTGCGTGTGTTGGTGTGTGTGTTGTTGTGTTTGTTGTTTTTTGTGTTTTAGGAAGCAACAAACATTTAACGAACGTACACACATATTCAGATGATTTGACTCTGATGTGTTTCGTGTTGTTGACCCGTCCCCGTCGTGCTCTGCTCTGATTGGTCGAGCTTGAGAGTGGACTCACCTGACTGGATGTCTCTCGGTCCAATGTTGAGATCAGAACGTTGGTTCCATTCTAGCCTGAGCTCCTCTGACACACTCCCCTGCCCTCTAGTTGCCCTTTGACCTCTAGTTGTCCTCTAGTTGCCCTTTGACCTCTAGTTGCCCTCTGGATGCTCTATAGTTGCCCTCTGACCTTTAAGTGTCCTTAGTTGCCCTCTAGTTGCTTCCTGACCTCTAGTTGATCTATAGTTTCCCTCTAGCTGCTCTCTAGTTGCCCTTTAGCTGCCCCCTGACCTCTAGCTGCCCTCTAGTTGCCATCTAAACTCTAGTTACCCTTTAGTTGCTCTCTAGTTGCTCTCTTACCTCTAGTTCTTTTCTAGTTGCCCTCTATTTTCCCTCTAGTTGCTCTCTAGTTGCTCTCTGACCTCTAGTTGTTCTCTAGTTGCCATCTAAACTCTAGTTACCCTTTAGTTGCCCTCTAGTTGCTCTCTGACCTCTAGTTGCCCTCTAGTTGCTCTCTGACCTCTAGTTGTTTCCTCGTTGACCCGCCTCCTTTTCCCCGACCCCCCCTCAGCACGCTCCTCTCATAGTAAACTGGGACCACTTGGTCTGAACGCTGCTCCTTGACCTCTGACCCTGTTTCTCAGACATCTGCTGCCCAGAGGATTGTGGGTAATTATAGAACGAGCAGCACATGTACGAGTATTCATGGCATTCTGCGTGGGACGTATTTGGTTTTGGGACAATGCCTTCTATACAACCAGAGGAGTCGCCCCCTGGTGGTCAGGAGAGAGAATGCAGCTTTAACACATGAAGCGCAGACTTCTATACAACCAGAGGAGTCGCCCCCTGGTGGTCAGGAGAGAGAATGCAACTTTAACACATGAAGCATAGACTTCTATACAACCAGAGGAGTCGCCATGAAACTTCGCATGTTATTTTGCATTTCAAGTTTTATGAAATGTTGTTTTAAATATGCAAATGAGGCATTATGTAACAGTAACCTTTCGTGAATTTAGGAGAAATCGACAGACGCCAACAGACAAAAGTACTAAAATAAATATTTTCTGTAAATATGACGAGTTCTGAAAGAAAAACACCAAATAGACCAAATCATGAACCCAGTGCTTTACCCTGAAGTCTGTTTTACATTGAATCTGATATTTGCTGATTCTGCGTTATTCCAAAGTGAATCATGTCACTGTGATGCTCCTCACTGGGATGATGTCATTATGAAGGTTATTGGTGATGTCATGGAGTGGGAAGGTGAAGGAGAGACTCAGAGCAAGAGAGAGAGAAGCTTCTGGACTCGCTCTTTATTCTCAATGGGGCCGTGATATTAATCTGAGAGGGGGGGGTTTAGACACACACACACACACACACACACACACAGGGAGAGAGAGAGAGAGAAGGAGGCGGGCGTCTGTGTGTGAACGGACAAGACCCTCTCTCTCTCTTACACACACATACATTCTCTCTCTCTTTCACACATTCTCTCTCTCTCTTTTACACACACACACACACACACACACACACACACACACACACACACACACACACACACACACACACATACACATTCTCACTTTCTCTCTCTCTCTCTCTTACAGATTTACACATGTATATCTCTCTCTTTTACACACACACATTCTCTCTATCTTAAACACATTCTAACTATCTCGGTCTCTCTCTCTCACTCGCTCTCTCTCTCTAACACTCTCTTACACGTTCTCTCTCTCACTCTCTTTCTCTTTCCTTCCCCCTTTGCGTGTGTGTGTGTGTGTGTGTGTGTGTGTTTGTGGAAGGGAGGAATGAGGAAGAAGTCCGCCGCGTCGCGCGCCGCCTCGTCCCAGCCAATGCGCGCTCGCCGCTGACGACGCGCTGCGCGGAACCGAGCAGAGCGGCGCGCGCTGGCGGTGCATGGGAATCCGGACACCTCTGGGCTGGCGTACGAGAGCTCCCTGCGTCTCCATTACCACTGCCCACTTCAGGCTTACCTCTACTCCTCCTCCTCCTCCTCTTCCTCCTCCCCCTCCTCTTCCTCGCCGTCCTGCTACTATTACTAGTAGAGCTCGAGACCGGCTCTGACTGCTGACTGGCTCGCGGACGCACTCTGGATAAAACGGTAGGATTTCCGTGGTTCCTTTACAGCGGGTTAATGATGTTGAATGCTTGGGTTTTGTCAGGGTGTGTGTGTGTGTGTGTGTGTGTGTGGGGGGGGGGGGTCTTCTATTATTTCGCCGCATTGTCCGGTGAAAGCACGTTTATCTTAATAATCATGTTTTGGTTGGAGGGAGGCGGAGAGAGGGAGAGGGACGGTGTCGCCTCATGGAGAGCGCCCGGGTTTGGAGACTTGAGAGCACCGCGCGCGTCGGATGGGGGGGGGGGGGGGGGGGTGTTGGATGCGACGTTGATCTGCACCGCGCACCGCACCTCATCCTCCCCGCAGCGCGCCGTCCGCACCGCGCGGGGACCCGGACGTTTCCAGACCGATGATTCACGGTGGACCGCGGGCTGCGGGGGGGGGGGGGGGGGTCCATTGAAATGAACTGAGCACAACCGGGTTTCGGATCCGGAGTCTGCTTCCTCTCACTATTCCCCTCCACCCCCCCCCCCCCCCTCGTTACCCTCACCCTTCCACATGTTTAAATCCGACCTGCCTCGTTTATTCCTGATCACGGATGCAGAGCACGTTCCGATTTCCACCCGTTTTATAGGCGTTCATTGTGGAAGTTGGAAGGGGGGGGGGGGGCTACACTCCCCCTTAGAGACTGTAACCCCTCTGCACAGGGTCGAGGGGGCCAGTCGCTTTTCTAAGAACCGCGTTTGCGCAATTCTGCACGCGCGCCCCATCCAACAGCATCCAGCGCCGCTGGTGGAGCGCGCGCTGCTTCTTCTTCTTTTAATGTTTTCATCAGTGCACATCCGCGCGCGCAGAGCAGGTCGAGCGGGATCACCTGAGGGGTTCAGTCTGAAACGCGACCGGCCGGGACTACTTTGTGGAGGAGGAGGAGGAGGAGGAGGAGGTGGTCTTAACACCTCCTCCACCTCCCAACAGTGGTGCAGTCAGCTATTGATGGTGCAGTTGGTTTGGTGCAGTTGGTTATTGTTGGTGTGGTTTGTTGGTGATGGTGCAGTTGGTTATTGATGGTGCAGTTGGTTTGGTGCAGTTGGTTATTGATGGTGCAGTTGGTTTGGTGCAGTTGGTTATTGATGGTGCAGTTGGTTTGGTGCAGTTGGTTATTGATGGTGCAGTTGGTTTGGTGCAGTCAGCTATTGATGGTGCAGTTGGTGTGGTTTGTTGGTGATGGCGGTGCTCTTCCTGTTTATGGCATAAATCGGCTTCAGATTGGCCAATAATAAAAAAAACTTTTAAAAATGTGTTTCTCACACAAGTTCGATCCCCCACCGTTTCAGCTCGATCCGACACCAGGCCGGTTGAAACACACACACACACACACACACTGTTCAGGGCATCACCGTGACAACTGCAATGACAGAAGCACGTTGTCTCATTAGAGGGAACGCCCACCGTGAGGCGCTGCGTGAGGAGCTCATTGGTTCCCGGTTGCCATGGGGTCATGTTGGAATGCTCCAGGATGTTTGATGGTTCTGACCCGGCGACGCTCACTAACGGATCAGACGTCGGTACTTTGCTTCATGGAGAGTCGGACTGGACGACGTGAAGCTGAGGCATAACTCTGAACATCAGGTTATTAATTTAAACGATGACGTTGCCTCCTCTCCCCGCTGGCTCCTGTTGACAGGCAACATGGAGACGGGTGAGAAGAAGCTTCTCGTCACCCAGGGAAACGGGTTGTCAGAAGCTGCTAACCACCATCTTCTTTCATATGAACAATACATACAGATATATTTAAATGAGTCCTTCCTGAAGCTAATCCGGGAGAAGAGTTCATAGAAATCAATGAGCCGCGCATCGCTCTGCTGATTGGCTGATTGGCTGATTGGTTGATTGGCTTCATCAGGATGTCTAACAGGAGATCAGGTGATACTCGATTTATTTTATTTCGTATATCTCACCTCTGCTGTTCGTCCAACCCAAAATATTTGGTTATGTTTAGGAGGTCGAGATTTGGATTCCATATGATTGTTTGTTATTTACGCTTATTATGTAAAATAACAATGTTAATTACCTCCAATAAATATATTTGTTACGTAAAATAACTATTTGTTATGTAAAATAACTGTTTATTATGTCAAATAAGTAAGTTTTTAATGTAAAATAACAATGTTAATTACCTCACATAACTATATTTGTTATGTAAAAAACAAATAACTACATTTATAACGTAGAATATTTAATCTAACTGCATTATTATTATTATTTTTTTGGTGATTATTATTATTATTATTTACATTTTTAAAACATTATTATTCTAACTGCATCTTTTACGTAGAAGAAATAACTACATTTACTATGTAAAATATGTACGTTTTTAATGTAAAATAAAAATGGTAATTACCTCCAATAACTAAATGTGTTATGTAAAAATAAATAACTACATTTATAACATAGAATAAATAACTTAATTTTTTACGTAGAATAAATAACTACATTTTTAATGTAAAATAACTGTTTATTATGTAAAATAAGTACATTTTTAATGTAAAATAACTGTTTATTATGTAAAATAAGAACATTTTTAATTTAAAATAACAATGTTAATTACCTCCAATAACTACATTTATAAAGTAGAATAAATAACTACATTTTTAATGTAAAATAAACAATTTTATCATGTAAAATAAGTAAGTTTGTTACGTAAATGAATTATATTTGCTTAGTAAAATAACAATGTTTTTTATGTAAGATGCGTACGCTCGTCATAAGTACCACGGTTGCGTAACAATAGTAAGGTCAAAGAGGTCAACGCCAATGGGTTCTCCTGGCTGAGAGAACCCGTGTTGCATGTCTGACCCCTCCCCCCCACCTTCACCCCCCGTGACCCCTGCGTCACCTGAGGCCCATGAGAACCACCTGCAGCTCCTGTGATGCCGTAAACAAGGCGTGTTTATTGTGTACGGAGCGGAGGAAACGACCCGCTGAGCTCCGTTAGCTGCCACTTGAATCACAGCGACGCACATCCACCGCCCATCATCTTCTTAGAGCTAGGAGCTGCATGTCGGCGCACGGCCGGCTGGCTGGGGCCAGGACAGACCAGTACAGACCAGTACAGACCGGTATGAGCATCTTGTTTGGATGCCGCTGGTAACTTTACCTGCATGAACAGTGTTTACAGGAAACATGAGATGATTCTGGGGGAAACAGCGGCGGCGCATTAATACCTCCAGGACGAGTCGGAGGCGTCTGGTCGCTGGAAGGAACATGGAGGATGGGAAGCACTGGATGTTCGTGTTTATGCGTGATTGGTTGAACAGACCCCCCCCCCCCCCCCCCCCCCCCAGTGACTCAGTGATACAATGTGGATGAATCCAAACAAGGTTACGTGCTACATTGAGTAGTGCAGCGTGCTGTGATGAAAACATGCAGTTCAGAGTAAACTAGAATGGGCACTCGGTAGAGCGCATACCTTCGCATATCACAAGATTGGGCATTGAATTATGAACATGTTGGCATTAGTTGCATGCCAATTGGATAGCAATTGACCGCACTATGGTAAAAAGAAGATTTTGACCTTTTCATGACCTTGACCTTTGACCCGATCGATCCCAAAATCTAATCAAATGGTCCCCGGATAATAACCAATCATCCCACCGAATTTCATGCGATTCGGTTTAATACTTTTATAGTTATGCGAATAACACGCATACAAATACATTAATAACTAGAACGGGCACTCGGTAGAGCGCATACCTTCGCATATCACAAGATTGGGCATTGAATTATGAACATTTTGGCATTAGTTGCATGTCAATTGGATAGAAATTGACCGCGCTATGGTAAAAAGAAGATTTTGACCTATCCATGACCTTGACCTTGACCTTTGACCCGATTGATCCCAAAATCTAATCAAATGGTCCCCGGATAATAAACAATCATCCCACCAAATTTCATGCGATTCGGTTCAATACCTTTTGAGTTCTGCGAAAGATTTCGATCTGTTCATGACCTTTGACCTTTGACCCAATCGATCCCAAAATCTAAACAACTGGTCCCCGGATAATAAACAATCATCCCACCAAATTTCATGCGATTCGGTTCAATACTTTTTGAGTTTTGCGAATAACACGCATACAAATAAATAAATAAATAAATACACGGCGATCAAAACATAACCTTCCGGCATTTTCAATGCGAAGGTAATAAATACACGGCGATCAAAACATAACCTTCCGCATTTTCAATGCGAAGGTAACAAGTCAAATCTGTAGAGCCTTTGGTTTCCCTTGTTGGTATTTTCAGCTGTTTTCAAATATTTCAGCTGTTTTCAGACATGTTCAGCTATTTTCAGCGATTTTCGGCTGTTTTCAGACATTTTCAGCTTTCACATTTTATCATTCCAACGCATTTTCGGAACGAAATGCTCTTTTTTTAAAACGCTTGTGCCGTCTCATATATGAGAATGTTTGTCTCAGAGTCTCTAGACCTTCAGGATGGAAGCCGTCTCAGACAAACGGAGGTCTACATGTGAGTCTTCTGGCTCTGTTTGGGTCTCCACCGGCTGAATCCTCCACTTTGTTTACCAGCTGGTCGCTAAGGACCGCTGACTCAGCGTTTTTGTGTGTTTGCGGTTAGTTCATCTGATTATCATGTGTGTTTTTTCCGCTTATAACAGAGGAAACAACTCCAGCTGAACAAACCAAAAAAATGAGCTGAAAGGCGGTAAAATGCTGCGAGACAAAGAAACAGGAGTCAACGTTGTTTTATTTCTCATGTAACTTTAGTAATTAATAAAAAAAACGTATTATTTCAACCCAACATTTAAAAAACTGTATTATTTCAACCCAAACAACGATCTTTTCCTCGAGTTGTTTTGTTACCATCAACGTAACTGAGCTCCTGTGAGGCTGGAGGTTTATTTTCAACTGAATTCATGTCACAGATGATATGAAACATGTACGTTTTTACTTTTTAAGCTTTTGTTATTTGCCTTACGTACTTAAGTACATAAGTAACATAAGAAACATACTTATTTTAAATAAAAATCATATTTATTTTAAATAAGAAACATACTTATTTAAAATAAGATACATACTTATTTAAAATAAAAAACATACTTATTTAAAATAAAAAACATATTTATTTACAGAAGAAACATACTTATTTTACAGAAGGAACATACTTATTTTATATAAGAAATATACTTATTTCACACAAAAAACATACTTATTTTACATAAATAAGATAGTTATTTGATCCCAAATGAATCAAACGAAACTTACACCAAGTAACCCAACAAAGTGAATAAACCTAAGGTGGAAGTTTATTCTGAAAAGACGGGGAGTGTGAAGAGGAGGGCCGCTGACCAGAGGACGTGAGATCTGGAAAAATAAAATAAAAAGACCGAAGCTCTGTGGAGGCTCTGGCTCGCTGCCAGTGGCATGAAACACGGTTTCTGAACGCTGAGGGGAAAAAATAACATTCATACAAATGATGTCCGCCTCGGCCCAGAAGCAGGAGAGCGTGTTCGCTTAGGGAAGATCACTGAGACAACGGGAGAGGGATCTATTCCTTCTGGAAGGATTCTAATGATTTTCTTTTTTTGCTTCTACATCCAGTTCGTTACTCATTTCTCATCATTGCCCCCCCCCCCCCCCCCCCCCCACACACACACACACACTGTTTCCTCCAGTCCAAGTGTAATAATAGGACGAGGTCTCCTGGCTCCAGGATCCAGGCTAGAAGAGCTCAGCGCCAGCCATCAATCTTCAGTCGCTCGCAGGGGCTAGTGTGTGTGTGTGTGTGTGTGTGTGTGTGTGTGTGTGTGTGTGTGTATATTCGGTCCTACTTACACACAAGCAGTACAGTGGAATACCCCATTTTTTAATATTATTAAAGCAGGTGGGATTGAATTTTTCAGTCCAGATGCATGTTGGGAAATGGTCACGAAATGTAATCTATTGGTTTCATGTCTGTAGAAACGAAGTGGATCCAACAAGCCGGACTTAAACCAGAAGACCCATCACCATGTTGAGTTAAGAGGTCTAGAGGTCTAATCCTGACTGTTGGTGGTCTAGAGGTCTAATCCTACCTGTTGGTGGTCTAGAGGTCTAATCCTACCTGTTGGTGGTCTAGAGGTCTAGTCCTACCTTTTGGTGGTCTAGAGGTCTAATCCTACCTGTTGGTCTAGAGGTCTAATCCTAACTGTTGGTGGTCGAGAAGTCTAATCCTAACTGTTGGTGGTCTAGAGGTCTAATCCTACCTGTTGGTGGTCTAGAGGTCTAATCCTACCTGTTGGTGGTCTAGAGGTCTAATCCTACCTGTTGGGGGTCTAGAGGTCTAATCCTACCTGTTGGTGGTCTAGAGGTCTAATCCTACCTGTTGGTGGTCTAGAGGTCTAATCCTACCTGTTGGTGGTCTAGAGGTCTAATCCTACCTGTTGGGGGTCTAGAGGTTTAATCCTAACGGTTGGTGGTCTAGAGGTCTAATCCTAACTGTTGGTGGTCTAGAGGTCTAATCCTAACTGTTGGTGGTCTAGAGGTCTAATCCTACCTGTTGGTGGTCTAGAGGTCTAATCCTACCTGTTGGTGGTCTAGAGGTCTAATCCTGACTGTTGGTGGTCTAGAGGTCTAATCCTACCTGTTGGGGGTCTAGAGGTCTAATCCTGACTGTTGGTGGTCTAGAGGTCTAATCCTAACTGTTGGTGGTCTAGAGGTCTAGTCCTACCTGTTGGTGGTCTAGAGGTCTAATCCTACCTGTTGGGGGTCTAGAGGTCTAATCCTACCTGTTGGGGGTCTAGAGGTCTAATCCTGACTGTTGGTGGTCTAGAGGTCTAATCCTAACTGTTGGTGGTCTAGAGGTCTAGTCCTACCTGTTGGTGGTCTAGAGGTCTAATCCTACCTGTTGGTGGTCTAGAGGTCTAATCCTACCTGTTGGTGGTCTAGAGGTCTAATCCTAACTGTTGGTGGTCTAGAGGTCTAATCCTGACTGTTGGTGGTCTAGAGGTCTAATCCTACCTGTTGGTGGTCTAGAGGTCTAATCCTGACTGTTGGTGGTCTAGAGGTCTAATCCTACCTGTTGGTGGTCTAGAGGTCTAATCCTGACTGTTGGTGGTCTAGAGGTCTAATCCTACCTGTTGGTGGTCTAGAGGTCTAATCCTACCTGTTGGTGGTCTAGAGGTCTAATCCTACCTGTTGGGGGTCTAGAGGTCTAATCCTACCTGTTGGTGGTCTAGAGGTCTAATCCTAACTGTTGGTGGTCTAGAGGTCTAGTCCTACCTGTTGGTGGTCTAGAGGTCTAATCCTACCTGTTGGTGGTCTAGAGGTCTAATCCTACCTGTTGGGGGTCTAGAGGTCTAATCCTACCTGTTGGTGGTCTAGAGGTCTAATCCTACCTGTTGGTGGTCTAGAGGTCTAATCCTACCTGTTGGTGGTCTAGAGGTCTAATCCTACCTGTTGGTGGTCTAGAGGTCTAATCCTACCTGTTGGGGGTCTAGAGGTCTAATCCTACCTGTTGGTGGTCTAGAGGTCTAATCCTACCTGTTGGTGGTCTAGAGGTCTAATCCTACCTGTTGGTGGTCTAGAGGTCTAATCCTAACTGTTGGTGGTCTAGAGGTCTAGTCCTACCTGTTGGTGGTCTAGAGGTCTAATCCTACCTGTTGGTGGTCTAGAGGTCTAGTTCTACCTGTTGGGGGTCTAGAGGTCTAATCCTACCTGTTGGGGGTCTATTGACTCCACCATCTTTGTTTTAACGGCGTTCTGAATGATATGTTTTGCGTAGCTTCACAAAAAGACAGAACTTTGGTGTTAAATTGCATTTCGTGACTCACAGAGTTGTGAGGCGGCGTTGTGTCTCTTCCTCTCTTCCTCTCTTCCTCTTTCCCTCCAGACGTCTCACTCCATTTCTCACCCTTCTCTCCTCCAGCCAGCCTTTGTCTCTCCATGCTTCTCTCCGTCCTCTCCATTGACTCCGTGTTTATCCCCCTCCTCGTGTTGTTTGACACATCTTCCCTCTCTCGCCCGCGAGGGGAGGAACACGGACTCCCTCTCTCCTTCCGTGTTTCCTCGTCCTTCAGTTTGTTTCACGTCGTGTTTCTCCTGAAACGGAGCCAAGTCTTTGAGGTCACAACGCGAGGAGGAAATCGTCGGCGGGGGCGGGGGCGGGGGAGGGGGAGGGGGAGGGGGCTCTGAAACCCGAGAGTTAAGTAGAGAATCAAAAATGAAAGCCGCCGCGGTGCCGAGAGCACGAAGCCTCGAGAGAGAGGTGCCGACACCAGAGACGTACACGCGGAGGGCACGTCTGGTCGCCGGGAGCAAATAAAAAGACAACGACCACGTGGCGCCGTTGGTATTCCAAGATGGCGACGGAAAAAATCGTCAAATCCCGACGTCTCGGAACATCAGTCCGCAAACCGCCTTCTCTATAACCGTAGCCTCGTTAGCAAAGGACAGACGTCGGAGTGGTGTCAATGCTCTCATCTAGCCTTCAGCGAGGAAGTGTATCGTGTACTGTCCCTTTAAGACTTCTCTTTAAACTTTTTACATGCAATATCTTAAGCCTTAAGCCCGTTTCCAGGCTTTATGCTAAGCTAACGGTAGCCTCATTAGCAAAAGACAGACGTAAGAGTGGTGTCAATGCTCTCATCTAGCCTTTAGCGAGGAAGCCAGGCAGTGTATCGTGTAATGTCCCTTTAAGACTTTTCTTTAAACTTTTTACATGTAATATCTTAAGCCTTAAGCATAACGCCCGTTTCCAGGCTTTATGCTAAGCTAACCGTAGCCTCGTGTGCAAAGGACAGACGTGAGAGTGGTGTCAATGCTCTCATCTGGCCCTCAGCGAGGAAGCCAGGCAGTGTATCGTGTACTGTCCCTTTAAGACTTCTCTTTAAACATCACAGTCCACAAGACGGAGAGAACGACTGTGCGTTGTCGTCGTTGAACCGAACAGGAAACGCAAACAGAGCGGTGCCATGTCGCCGCACTGGAAGTATAAATCGTCATCGCGGTCTTTGAGGATGAGTTTACGGCGAGTCGGCGAGAGGAACCGAGCGCCGACTCAGCTAATACGTTAATTGGTGTTTTCCTGTCTGCAGCGCGGGGCTGGGTAATGAAACGTGTATTAACCACCGTGCAGACGCTCACTGCGGTGGGACGGGGAAGTCCTGTAAATACTGCTTTGATATCGTCGTGGTAATAATGTTCGTCAGAAGCTGCTCGGCCCGTCACAACGGAGCCGAGACAGAGAATCAACCCTGATTATCGTTTGATTGCAGAGGGAAATATAAGAGACGAGGAGCAATAAAGGCTGAGGGTTCAAATGCTTCTCCGTGATGTGGTTCTACGGTCTTCTAAGCACCAACGCTCCGCTAGAGAGGAGCTCCATATAACTGCACATTAAATATGAATTTGTGCCGGTGAAACAAACTCTGTATGGTAAGTGAGCTTTAGTGGTTCTGTTCGGCACCGTTAGCGGCCCGTTTCCAGGCTTTATGCTAAACTAACGGTAGCCTCAAAGGACAGACGTGAGAGTGGTGTCAATGCTCTCAACTGGCCTTCAGCGAGGAAGCCAGGAAGTGTATCGTGTACTGTCCCTTTAAGACTTCTCTTTTAAGTTTTTACATGCGATATCTTAAGCCTTAAGTCTTCAGCGTAAAGCCCGTTATCAGGCTTAATGCTAAGCTAACGGTAGCCTCAAAGGACAGACGTGAGAGTGGTGTCAATGCTCTCATCTAGCCCTCAGCGAGGAAGCCAGGGAGTGTATCGTGTACTGTCCCTTTAAGACTTCTCTTTAAATTCTGTACATGCCATATCTTCAGCATATTCCCCATCTGGATCCACCTGAAGGTGGCCTCCCGTGGCGCAGGTATTCATACCAGCTGCTCTCCGGGGGGCTGACGCTCATAAAGAACTTAAAGCGAGACGTATAAATTGACATTTTTTCCGACCCGCGGTGAATCCTATTTGACTCCGCTTGGCGCCGCGTCCCTTTTTAATGACTTGTTCTTCATAACGTGGTTCCCTCTGTGAGGGGAAGCAGGTTCTGATCACGAGTCGCAGCGAGCAGAGCACCGTCAGCGGGTTTATTATCATCTGTACCTCTTTGCATTGAGCTAGGATGGAGTACCTCACACACATGTCCCCTAAATGACTCAATCCGAGTATTTTCGGTGCTACATTTTGAATTTAATATTTACTGCGATCTATTGGTTTTGTCTCCAGGGAGAAGAATCGTCTTTTTATGTTTGCATGAAAGTAAAGCCAGTGGAAAGTTAATGAGGACGTTTATTTGTCGTGGTAACATTGATAAATGCATCCGTGTGACTAAGCAGCCGTCTTCAGGCGACGTGATTCATGTTGCCCAAAAGACAACAATTGGTCGGTGGGAGGAGACATGGGCGGAGCCAAGAGACAGGAATACAACCAGAGGTATAAACCTAACATTAGGTTTCATTCCTTAAACCTAACTGTTGGTTGCACCTTGAGTGGCGCCCTCGGTCTCGTCTCGTGCAGCGAGGAGGAGGAGGAGGAGGAGGAGGAGGAGGAGGAGGAGGAGGGTTTTCTCTTGAGCCATCAGCGTGTAAAGAATATGAAATCCTGAAGTGAAACGCAGCAAACGCCAAAAACTCCTGAATTATTGATCAGCTTGAGAAGCTCCACGGAGGGGAGGTGTGCGTGTGCATGAGGTGTGCGTGTGCATGTGGTGTGCGTGTGCATGTGGTGTGCGTGTGCATGAGGTGTGCGTGTGCATGAGGTGTGCGTGTGCATGAGGTGTGCGTGTGCATGAGGTGTGCGTGTGCATGAGGTGTGCGTTTGCATGCACTCCATTCAAGGTTAATTAAATAAACGTCTAATTTCATTCTGGGATGGATTTCCTCGCCGTTGGAGCCGCGGTCGCCACGCCGACGACGCAGCCGCCGAACCCGAATACTTACTGTAGCCGGACTAATTACACACACACACTGATGCGTGTCAGCGGCATCAAAACACACTCACACACACAAACAAACACACTCACACACACAAACAAACACACACTCACACAAACACACACACACACACAAACAAACACACTCACACACACAAACAAACACACTCACACACAAACACACTCACACACCCACACAGGCGTCCTCCAGTGACGCGAGCTCGGCGGTGTGTGTGTCGTGTGTGTGTCGTGTGTGTGTCGTGTGTGTGTGTGTGTGTGTGTGTGTGTGTGTGTGTCGTGTGTGTGTGTGTGTGTGTGTGTGTGTGTGTGTGTGTGTGTGTGTGTGTGTGTGTGTGTGTGTGTGTGTGTGTGTGTGTGTCGTGTGTGTGTGTGTGTGTGTGTGTGTGTGTCGTGTGTGTGTGTGTCGTGTGTGTGTCGTGTGTGTGTCGTGTGTGTGTCGTGTGTGTGTTGTGTGTGTGTCTCGTGGCTCTCGGGCCGCTGAGGATCGATCACGTTTCGCCGCGTCGGCATTCCTGAGAGAACAATTCATTATCGGGAAATGGATGTTGGCGCGCTTGGAAGTCGGAGAAGCCGGTTGGAGGAGAACGGATCTTTGTTTTCTGGGGCGCCGCTCTTATTGATCCACGATTTAAAAGGATTACTGTCCTGTGTGTGTGTGTGTGTGTGTGTGTGTGTGTGTGTGTGTGTGTGTGTGTGTGTGTGTGTGTGTGTGTGTGTGTGTGTGTGTGTGTGTGTGTGTGTGTGTGTGTGTGTGTGTGTGTGTGTGTGTGTGTGTCACCAACAGGTCGGCGGGGGGTAAAAGTTTGTGAACCACGTAATCCATACTTCTGTAACTTTAATCTAAATCAGACGACGATCTTTTCCCAAAGACGTTTATTTCAGACTATCTGGCAGAAAGCGAGACATCCACACTCAGACGTGAGATATGGAACAGACGGTCGGCGAGGAGACGACGGATACACATCACGGTTAGATCTTTGAAAAGAAAAAGGGGGAAATATTCAGAACGAAGCAGAACGTTCTCACACGTTCTAAATCGGCATGGATGCAGTTTTCCTTTCTTTTTTTATCCCGAGCATTCCCGTGGGAACTGAGCGTCAGAGGAAATGATGTCCGACGCATTCTGAAGATGGCCGCTGACCTCAGGGCGCCACCGACCTCTCACACATCAACGTGCATTTTGTTTTATCGTCGGCGTAATAAACCGGAGGGGAAGCTCAGTGAAGTCAAATAAAGCTTTGGATGAACGGAAGTCGCATGTTTGTTTGTAGATAACGAGGCAAACATGTGAAATGTGAACAAGTGAGTTGAAGAGAAACCCTCAGGGGACGTAGAGGTGACTTCACTTATTCATTAACTGACAGAAAATTGATATGTTGACACGTTTGTGGTCATTTCAGAAGCCATTGTCGTTGATGTTTTTCCCCGTTATTCACAATTTTTTTCCGGGAGCTTTTCTTATCTCATCGGCCAGTTTAAAAATTAAAAAAAATAAAAAATTGGCGTCAAAGCCGTCCGGGCGGAGGCGCTCCTGGCCGGCTCGCCGAATGACCAGCGGGGTTCCGCCGCCGCAGCGGAGAGTCAGAAGCAGAAATCCATAAGTTCATGTTTTTTTGCCGTGGTTATTTGAATTTGCTGATCCTCAGAACAGCTCAGCGAGAATCTCGCCTGGAACATATGTTGTTGTTTTTGTTTGCCGTGTTGTGTTTTTAAGCTTATGAATGCCTCAACGTGAGCAGCCCCACTGCAGAGTCCTTTGAGACGGATTTGACCTTTCACTGCTTGTTTACTGGAAGTGTGGAAGCCAAAAGCATCACACACACACACACACACACACACACACACACCTCGTAACAACGCTGTGTTTTCTTTGTTGCTGCAAAAGGCCTGTTACAATCACCTTCCGTGAGAAGTGAAATCCTCAGTTCTTTACCCCCCGCCGTGAGGTATAGATGATGTCATCGAGTCGTCTCTTATGTGTTAGTGTTGTGGAATGAAACCCAAACCCTTCCGTCCCAACGTGTCTCTGATCGACGGGCGTCCGGTCGGTCTAATCTGAGTTCTCGGTTCCCTCCTGAAGGTTCCACGTCCTCATTGATCGTCGCCTCCCAGTTCCGGTTCCGGACGTCAACATGGGTCGCCGGGATCCGTCCCCGCTCCGGTCCCCCGCCCTGCGGCTGGCGGTCGTGGCCGCGGTCCTCCTCCTCGAGCTCCATCCCTCGCTGGCCGGCGGCGCCCCCACCGAGCAGAGCCTGGCCGGCTTCGAGTCCGCGGTGTCCGCGAACAAGACCGAGTGCAGCAAGCCCGAGGCGTGCACCAAGGGGGTGGTGCTGCCCATCTGGGAGCCCCAGAACCCCTCGTTCGGCGACAAAGTGGCCCGGGCGACGGTGTACTTCGTGGCCCTGGTCTACATGTTCCTGGGCGTGTCGATCGTCGCCGACCGCTTCATGGCGTCGATCGAGGTCATCACGTCGCAGGAGAAGGTGATCACCATCAAGAAGCCCAACGGGGAGACCACCACCACCACGGTCCGCATCTGGAACGAGACCGTCTCCAACCTCACGCTCATGGCGCTGGGCTCGTCGGCCCCCGAGATCCTGCTGTCGGTCATCGAGGTCTTGGGTCACGGGTTCGAGGCCGGCACGCTGGGCCCCTCCACCATCGTGGGCTCGGCGGCTTTCAACATGTTTGTCATCATCGGGCTGTGCGTGTACGTGGTGCCGGACGGCGAGACGAGGAAGGTCAAGCACCTGCGCGTCTTCTTCGTCACGGCCACCTGGAGCATCTTCGCCTACATCTGGCTGTACCTGATCCTGTCGGTGATCTCGCCCGGCGTGGTGCAGGTGTGGGAGGGGCTGCTCACCTTCTTCTTCTTCCCCATCTGCGTGCTGTTCGCCTGGGTGGCCGACCGCCGCCTGCTGTTCTACAAGTACGTGTACAAGCGCTACCGCACCGGCAAGCAGCGCGGCATGATCATCGAGACCGAGGGGGACCGCCCACTTCCTTCCAAGGTAAACTCGGGGGGGGAATTAACCCGGTAGCGTTGTTGCGTAACCTCGGACGACAAGTTCGGTGAAGAAAAACATGAAGATTGGGTTGAAAATAGCTTCGCACGCAAAGCTGCATTTTGCGACTATTTCACAAACTGTCGTATTATAATAGAGTTTTTATTTTATTTTTAAAGTTACTTGCTGCAGGGATGTGTCTGTGTTCCCCGTTAGCACAATGTTTCTAATAACCAGGAGAAACTATGGGACCAGTTTGTATTAAATATTTAATATTCATACAAAGCAAAACGCATTTGAAACTGTATAATGTATTTCTACACGATGTAAATACGACAGCGATACACCAGAGTGGAATCTAACGCGTTCAAATATTTAGACTAATTCAACCCTTCGTAAACATTGCAGTCTTCGTCTCCGTTAGGTTGAAATAGTTTATTTTGATTCTGTAGTCTTGAGTTTTAAATTGATACATATAGAAAGATATTATAATAGGAATTATTAGGGAGAATATTGATATTGTTGTTAATGTGTTAAGAAGCATAGGGGTACTGTTTACTCTGTGCATAATGTCAATAGCAAGAGGTTCTGTTTATGTGTATGAGAGTGAATGTATGTTTAGATTTCAGATTGTCGAAGCCGGTTGAATCTCGTGACGTTACTTTAATGCGGACAATAATAGACGGGACTTTTATTGTGAAAATAGGCAGCAGGTCCGTCTTTCAATCAGGGGGTTGGAGGTTCAATCCCCGCCCTAGTCGATGTGTCCTTGAGCAAGACACTTAACCCTGAGATGCTCCCTGTAGCTGCGTCTACGGTGGATGCATGTAACAGGGTTGTAAGTCGCTTTGGATAAAAGCGTCAGTTAAATGGCATGTAATGTACTATATATATATATATATATATATATATATATATACATACATACATATATTGTATATATGTGTATATATATATATATATACTTTATATATATATATAAATATACTGTATATATATACTTTATATATGTATAGATATATATATATAAAGTATATATATATACATATTTTGTATATATATATATACTTTATATATATATATATCTATACATATATATATAAATTATATATATACAGTATATTTATATATATATATAATGTATATATATTTATATATACACATATATACAATATATATATATATGTATATATATATTTATATATAAAGTATATATATATATACATATATGTATACATATACATATATTGTATATATGTGTATATATAAATATATATATATATATACTTTATATATATATAAATATACTGTATATATATACTTTATATATATATATAAAGTATATATATATACAGTATATGTATATATATATATACTTTATATATATACAAAATATGTATATATATATACTTTATATATACAATATATGTATATATATATACTTTATATATAAATATATATATATATACATATATATGTATACATATATATATATATATACATATATTGTGAATGAAATGTAATGTAAAATATGTAGAATGAGCGAGAGTTCCTCCGTATAAAATAACTGTTCTCGTCGGTAGATTTAATTATCTTCATCAAGTCGCCCTGAAGGACTAAATAACCTGAATCTGCATCAGGCCTCTGCTTTGCTTTGAATATTTTTCTAATGTTTCTGCAAACACACAAGCTCAGTCCGAACTGTGTTTTTAATTTCCTGTTGTGATTCGTATCTGCTGCTCGGCTTCGTGACGTACGGCTCGCATTCACCAAGAGGCTCCTCGTCCAGGAGATGACGGGCGGGCAGCTGCTCTCGTTTAATTATTAAGAAGCGGAGCGGCATTAAAACGTGAAGAGCAGCTTCATCCCAACGTCTGGCCAGAAGAAATCCAGTGAATCAAAACAGATCGACGGAGGAAGAGGAACGACGAAGAGTTTAGAGGATTTCAATGTCGGGATTCAAGAGCTAAACGACATTTCATCAATACAACTAAAAGGAGAAGGAGAAGAAGAAGACAAAGGAGGAGAAGAAGCCCATGGAGAAGGAGAAGAAGAAAAAAAGAAGGAGAAGAAAACAAAGATGAAGGAGAAGAAGAAAAGATGATGAAGAGGAAGAAGAAGAAAAAGAAGAAGAAGGAGACAAAGAAGAAGAAGAAAGAGAAGAAGAAGGAAAAGACAAAGATGAAGGTGAAGAAACAAAGGAGGAGAAGACAAAGGAGAATAAGAATACAAAAGAGAAGAAAAGGAAGAAGACGGAGGAGGAAGAGAAGAAGACAAAAGAGAAGAAAAGGAAGAAGAAGACAGGAGGAGAAGGAGACAAATAATAAGAAGAAAAAGTGTCTCTGTGTGTCCTCTGTGTGTCCTCTGTGTGTCCTCTCTGTGTCCTCTCTATGTGTCCTCTCTGTGTCCTCTGTGTCCTCTGTGTGTCCTCTCTATGTGTCCTCTCTGTGTCCTCTGTGTGTCCTCTCTATGTGTCCTCTGTGTGTCCTCTCTATGTGTCCTCTGTGTGTCCTCTGTGTGTCCTCTGTGTGTCCTCTGTGTGTCCTCTGTGTGTCCTCTGTGTGTCCTCTGTGTGTCCTCTGTGTGTCCTCTGTGTGTCCTCTCTGTGTCCTCTGTGTGTCCTCTCTATGTGTCCTCTGTGTGTCCTCTCTGTGTCCTCTGTGTGTCCTCTGTGTCCTCTGTGTGTCCTCTGTGTCCTCTGTGTGTCCTCTCTGTGTCCTCTGTGTGTCCTCTCTATGTGTCCTCTGTGTGTCCTCTGTGTGTCCTCTCTGTGTCCTCTGTGTGTCCTCTGTGTCCTCTGTGTGTCCTCTGTGTCCTCTGTGTGTCCTCTGTGTGTCCTCTGTGTGTCCTCTGTGTGTCCTCTGTGTGTCCTCTCTATGTGTCCTCTGTGTGTCTGTGTGTCCTCTGTGTGTCATCTATGTGTCCTCTGTGTGTCCTCTCTATGTGTCCTCTGTGTGTCCTCTCTATGTGTCCTCTGTGTGTCCTCTCTGTGTCCTCTGTGTGTCCTCTGTGTGTCCTCTCTATGTGTCCTCTGTGTGTCCTCTCTGTGTCCTCTATGTGTCCTCTATGTATCCTCTGTGTGTCCTCTCTATGTGTCCTCTGTGTGTCCTCTGTGTCCTCTATGTATCCTCTATGTGTCCTCTCTATGTGTCCTCTGTGTGTCCTCTCTATGTGTCCTCTATGTGTCCTCTGTGTGTCCTCTCTATGTGTCCTCTGTGTGTCCTCTCTATGTGTCCTCTTTGTGTCCTCTGTGTGTCCTCTCTATGTGTCCTCTGTGTCCTCTGTGTGTCCTCTCTATGTGTCCTCTATGTGTCCTTCCTGTGTGTCCTCTGTGTGTCCTCTGTGATGTCGTTCCCGTGACTCGGGTACTCCTGTAGTCAACCCAGCCGGCCGTCTCTCTGACCACGGCTGGGCGGTCGTGTCGACGTCTCCGGTTCCGACGCTGTCGTTTCTCCTCCCCGTTTCCAAGGTGGACATCGAGATGGACGGGAAGATGCTGAACTCTCACGGCGTGGTGTTCCTGGACGGTCCGCTGGGTCTGGATATCGACGAGAAGGATCTGGACGACGAGGGCACCCGGAGGGACATGGCCAAGATCCTGAAGGAGCTGAAGCAGAAACACCCGGACAAGGAGGTGAGAGGAGGAGCCGCTCCCTCGGGGAGAACATCAACGACATCATCATCATCATGATGACGCGCTCTTCCGTCGGCGTCCGTTACCGCGGTGATGATGGTGATGAATGCAGCCGAGGTCTCATCGCAACCTCTCAAATTAATACCATAATGATGCCTTTAAAATAAAAAAACAGAGCCGGCAATAAATCCACATGTAGATAAAAAAGATGACGACAGAAAGGTTTGATATTCTATTCAGAGTATGATGAACATTGTAGATAATGAGTTTCTGTTTCACTGCTGCAGACTGTAAATGAAGACACTGCGGGATCGTGGAAATTAGGCCTGCATCCGAACGAAATACTGCCTTAAATAAAATAAAAAATTTAATAAATACTCCCTTTAATAAATATATGAATAAATATTCCCGTAAATAAAAAAAGCACTGCGTTAAATAAATCAATTATTAATATCGCCGTAAATAATTTTATTAATTTATACTCCCTTTAATATATAAATGAATAAATATTCCCTTAAATAAAAAAATGTACTGCCTTAAATAAATGAATTATAAATATTACCTTAAATAAATGAATAAATACTCCCTTTAATAAATACATGCATGAATATTCCCTTAAATTAAAAAAAGTACCGCCTTAAATAAATCAATTATAAATGTTGCCTTGAATAAATAAATTATTCATTAAATGAATAAATACTCCCTTTAATAAATAAATGAATACATTATTCCCTTAAATAAAAAATACTGCCTTGAATAAATAAATATTGCTTTAAATAAATAAATAGTATTTTAAATAAATAAATACATACTGCCTTGAATAAATAAATGAATAATGCATGATAAATAATTAAAAATAAATAACCACAAAACTGGACTAAAATCTAGAATGCCTAACAGATCTTCCATCGTTGTCTTTTTTTCTCCTCCCACTGTCTGTTTGCGAAGCTCTGTGTTAAAACAAACTAAATGAACTGAAGCATTCCACTCATTGCCCTTCCTATTGTCTCGAACAGCTTTAACGCTGAAATGCATAACGTGAGCTGCGAGCATCGAGACAGTAATCCGTATGAGAGCCGGCTCAAAGGGTTGTGTTCACGCCGGTGCCCTCGTCCCTCTCTGGATTAACAATGCAGCTGATTAACCTTCCGCCCAAAAACAAACACTTCCCTCGCGGTCACATTTCCACTTCAGGTCGTGCGACTGCGACAGCGCTTGTCGCCGCTTCGATCTGCAGCTCATCTGATACGAGCCGGATCCCGAGGCCTTTATCGCCGAGGCCTGGGTGGAATATCCACAGAGTCCCTTCACCGGGGAAACCAGAGATCATTACTTTGCCTCATAAAGACTCGGTCTGACGCATAGAGGCCGTTTTACGGTTTGCAAACAGCGCTGCCGAACGTAACCGCGCAACGGAAGCGACGCGATGGCTCGTAAATGGTAAAGAGGGAGAATGCCCCTTAAACAACGGGCTGTTAGTCAGAGGGTCGCTTGGTTCGTCAACGTTCGATACCGTAACGGTTTAAAGGTGACGAGCGGCGCGTGTTTCAGTTTAACCGTGTTAACTGGTGACTCTCGAGGACGTCGAAGCCCACGATCGGTCAACACGCGACTCCTCGGTGTTCCTTATCCACGTTTGCTGTCGTCTCCGGTGAACACGGGAACTCGTCAAACTGAAACACCTGCTGCTCCGAAACGTCCCCGAACCGAAGACCCTGTCGATGGAATTCCTCTGTTGACGTATCGATGAAACTCTCGCAGCTCCGTGTTGAGCTCCGTTCTCTCCGAGTTGCCCCAGAGTCCGACCTCCGGGCGCCGAGACCCCGGGTCCAGAATCTCCGGTGGACCGGCCTGCGGAGCGACGTTCTACGACCGTCCTCATGCTGCGTCCGTGTGCTTTGTCCCGACCAGGTGGAACAACTCATCGAGCTCGCCAACTACCAAGTCCTGAGCCAGCAGCAGAAGAGCCGCGCCTTCTACCGCTGCCAGGCCACCCGGCTGATGACCGGCGCCGGCAACATCCTGAAGAAGCACGCCGCCGACCAGGCGCGGAAGGCCGTCAGCATGCACGAGGTTCGCTCCGAGGTCGGCGACAACGACCCCATCTCCAGGATCTTCTTCGAGCCCTGCTCCTACCAGTGCCTGGAGAACTGCGGCACGGTGGCGGTGAACGTGGTGCGGCGCGGCGGCGACTTGGGCAAAGCGCTCGCCGTGGACTACCGGACGGAGGACGGCACGGCCAACGCCGGCTCGGACTACGAGTTCACGGAGGGCATGGTGGTCTTCAAGGCCGGCGAGACGATGAAGGAGATCCGCGTGGCGATCATCGACGACGACATCTTCGAAGAGGACGAGAACTTCCTGATCCACCTGTCCAACGTGAAGCTGCTGACGCCCGACGGCGAGGAGCCCGAGGACGGCGAGCAGGCCGACCGCGTGGACTCGATGGCGTGCCTCGGCTCGGCCGCCACGGCGACCGTCACCATCTTCGACGACGACCACGCCGGCATCTTCACGTTCGAGGAGCCCGTCTACCACGTGAGCGAGAGCGTCGGAGCCATGGAGGTGAAGGTGCTGAGGACGTCGGGGGCGCGCGGCGTGGTCACGCTGCCCTACAAGACGGTGGAGGGGACGGCGCGCGGCAGCGGCGAGGACTTCGAGGACATCCACGGCGTCCTGGAGTTCCAGAACGACGAGATCTTGTGAGTAAATCCACGGATTTACCGGTTCGTTGTTTGCAAATGTTGCTGATGACGTGTGAAAGTTGAGGGTGTGAGCGCGAGGCGGCGGTCACGGCGAGCGGCGAGGCGGACTGCTGATCGGTGGACCAAGTCAACCCCCCCCCCCCCTCCTCTTTATTCCTCCACCTCCTCCTCATTGGTTCTCTACCTCTGTCTGTTTCACGCTCTGGATTCTGTTGTGCTGCTGGTTTCGTCCTCTGTGGGTTTCATTGAAGCTGCAGGAGCCGAGATGTCGGGTCCTTCGTGCGGTCGGCTTATTGTTCGAGTGTCAGGACTTGGATATAAGAGAGAATGAGAAGTTTTCCCTCAAGTAATGAAAGCTTGAAGAAACTTGGAGTGGCTGGAAGTTTGAAACTGGAAGATGGAAGCTTAAAGTGGTGCAAGCTTCCATCTTCCAGCTTCAACCTTCAAGCATCCATCTTCCCTCTTCCATCTTCCCTCTTCCCTCTTCCATCTTCCCTCTTCCATCTTCCATCTTCCATCTTCCCTCTTCCATCTTCCCTCTTCCATCTTCCATCTTCCCTCTTCCATCTTCCCTCTTCCATCTTCCATCTTCCCTCTTCCATCTTCCCTTCCATCTTCCCTCTTCCATCTTCCATCTTCCCTCTTCCATCTTCCCTCTTCCATCTTCCCTCTTCCCTCTTCCATCTTCCCTTCCATCTTCCATCTTCCCTCTTCCATCTTCCCTCTTCCATCTTCCTCTTCCCTCTTCCATCTTCCCTTCCATCTTCCATCTTCCCTCTTCCATCTTCCCTCTTCCATCTTCCATCTTCCCTCTTCCATCTTCCCTCTTCCATCTTCCATCTTCCCTCTTCCATCTTCCATCTTCCCTCTTCCATCTTCCATCTTCCATCTTCCCTCTTCCATCTTCCCTCTTCCATCTTCCCTCTTCCATCTTCCCTCTTCCATCTTCCTCTTCCACCTTCCATCTTCCCTTCCATCTTCCATCTTCCCTCTTCCATCTTCCTCTTCCCTCTTCCATCTTCCCTCTTCCATCTTCCCTCTTCCCTCTTCCATCTTCCCTCTTCCATCTTCCATCTTCCCTCTTCCCTCTTCCATCTTCCATCTTCCCTCTTCCATCTTCCCTCTTCCCTCTTCCCTTCCATCTTCCATCTTCTCTTCCCTCTTCCATCTTCCCTCTTCCCTCTTCCATCTTCCCTTCCATCTTCCCTCTTCCCTCTTCCATCTTCCCTCTTCCATCTTCCATCTTCCCTCTTCCATCTTCCCTCTTCCATCTTCCATCTTCCCTCTTCCATCTTCCATCTTCCCGCTTCCCTCTTCAGGGAATCGGGGCGATGCTAAGAGAAGCAGCTTCTGTCCAGTCAAACCTCATTTTCCACACAAAGGCTTTTTTACAAAGAAATGCCAGCTGCCCTTTTTCTTCTCCATTGGCTTCCCGCTGTGTGAGAACATCCCATTGAAACCGCTCCAGGCCGTTTTCTCATTGTTGTCGTCTTGTTGTGGTGTGAAAAGAACTTGAACCTCCATTTAAGGATCCCTGCCGTGAAACGCCAGACGGCGAGGCCTCACAACGTGACTGGCGAGGCGCATGGTTGCCGTGTGACCGCGGCTCGGGAGGCCTTCCACCACAGCGGTGGGTCGACCGTCTATCAGCCGTCTTTGGCTCCGAGTCGTTCCAAATACTCTTAAATATTTCATCCTGATAACGTGTACAATCCTGATAACAACATATCTGTGTGTTTGGACAGTTGGTAGTTTGATACCCTCATCAGCTGACCCGCACAACTGGTTCCACAAGACGGAGTTTACTGTAGTTCTAATGTACTTTGTACGTAGTTTGTACATAATTCGCACGCAATTTGTATGTAATTTGTACGTAATTCGTACATCATTTGCACATCATTTTTACATCATTTGTACGTAATTTGTACGTAATGTGTACATAATTATCCTCATTCTGTATTATTTTATATTTTTGGGATGATTTGTACCAAACAACAGAT
>NC_079404.1:23632122-23639622 GCF_029220125.1 Pseudoliparis swirei
TTCCATGTTTTCATGTTTCTATCTTTCCATGTTTCCTTTTTTTCATGTTTCTATGTTTCCATGTTTCTATGTTTCCATGTTTTCATGTTTCTATGTTTCTATCTTCTTATGTTTCTATCTTTCCATGTTTCCATGTTTCTATGTTTCCTTTTTTTCATGTTTCTATGTTACCATGTTTTCATGTTTCTATGTTTCTATGTTACCATGTTTTCATGTTTCTATGTTTCCATGTTTCTATGTTTCTATGTTTCTATCTTTCTTTCCATGTTTCCATCTTTCCATGTTTCCATGTTTCCTATGTTTCTATCTTTCCATGTTTCTGTTTCTATGTTTCCATGTTTTCATGTTTCTATGTTTCCATGTTTCTATCTTTCCATGTTTCTGTTTCTATGTTTCCATGTTTCTAACTTTCCATTTTTCCATGTTTCCATTTTTTCATGTTTCTATGTTTCCATGTTTCCTATGTTTCCTATGTTTCTATCTTTCCATGTTTCTATGTTTCCATGTTTCTATCTTTCCATGTTTCTGTTTCTATGTTTCCATGTTTCCTATGTTTCTATGTTTCCATGTTTCTATGTTTCCATGTTTCTATGTTTCTATGTTTTCATGTTTCCTATGTTTCTATGTTTCCATGTTTCTATATTTCTATGTTTCCATGTTTCCATGTTTCCTATGTTTCCATATTTCTATGTTTCCATGTTTCTATATTTCTATGTTTCCATGTTTCCTATGTTTCCATGTTTCCTATGTTTCTATCTTTCTATGTTTCCATGTTTCTAACTTTCCATTTTTTCATGTTTCTATGTTTCCATGTTTCCTATGTTTCTATGTTTCCATGTTTCTATGTTTCTATCTTCTTATGTTTCTATCTTTCCATGTTTCCTATGTTTCTATCTTTCCATGTTTCCTATGTTTCTATCTTTCCATGTTTCTGTTTCTATGTTTCCATGTTTCCTATGTTTCTATCTTTCTATGTTTCCATGTTTCTAACTTTCCATTTTTCCATGTTTCCATTTTTTCATGGTTCTATGTTTCTATGTTTCCATGTTTCCTATGTTTCTATCTTTCCATGTTTCTATGTTTCTATATTTCTATGTTTCCATGTTTCTATATTTCTATGTTTCCATGTTTCTATGATCAATGAGCTGATGGACACGTCTCCCTGCTCCTCTTTGCCGCTGCCTGGCAGTCCGAGTTGAGGGAATAGAAGTGGCTGGAGGTCCGCGGGTCGGAGCCTCCCTGCAGGTCTTCAATGAGAGGAGGTCCGCCGGCTGATGGAGAGCAACGAGCTTATTGATCATAAGAAGGAGGATCAATCATGAGGGAGGGAGAGAGAGAGACTGTGCTCCTCTGTTTCAGATCTTCTTCTCTTCTTTAATCTCTGGGTGATGATCAGATTCCTCATGTTGTGTCATAACAGATTATTATTCATTAAAGGGGAACACACGCAATGTTTAACATATTTAATACGAGATATTTGAAATGCATCAATCGTGAAAATGTCAAGAGCCAAAGAGCAGCAACACATGTTGAATAAATGAGAGAGAGAGAGAGGGAGAGAGCGAGGGAGAGAGACAAGGCAGTGACACATGTTCAATGAATGAGAGAGAGAGGTGAAAGAGAGAGAGAGAGTGAGAGAGAGTGAGAGAGAGAGGAAAATACATCCTCTCTCTATCCATCAGCAGTGGCAGGTTGTCTATATGCTGGAGGACTGAGATATTCCACAATGCCCTGGTGTGTGTGTGTGTGTGTGTGTGTGTGTGTGTGTGTGTGTGTGTGTGTGTGTGTGTGTGTGTGTGTGTGTGTGTGTGTGTGTGTGTGTGTGTGTGTGTGTGTGTGTGTGTGTGTGTGTCAAGATCTATGACTTCAGATGCTGACAGTGAGCAACGCCCTCATGGCTGCTTCATACTTCATGTGGTCTCACACACACACACAGAGACACACACACACACAGAGACACGCACACACACACCGTCTCTTAAAGAAACATTTCACTATTGGCAGAAATGAAATATGACATCATCCAGTGTGTTTCTACGACTCCTCCTCCTCGCTGTAAACGCAGGAGTTTCATTCGGTTGCAATCTGAACTCTCACAGCTAGATGGCGCCAAAACCGACACGCTGCCCCTTTAAGGCCCGATCGGTGGCACCAAGGAGGCTTCAGAGGACGCATGCTTCAGAGGATCCATGCTTCCTATGATGCATGTTTCCTAGGAGGCATGTTTCAGATGAGCCATGTTCCCTAGGAGGCATGCTTCAGATAAGCCATGTTTCCTAGGAGGCATGCTTCCTATGATGCATGTTTCCTAGGAGGCATGCTTCAGATGAGCCATGTTCCCTAGGAGGCATGCTTCAGAGGATCCATGTTTCCTAGGAGGCATGCTTCAGATGAGCCATGTTTCCTAGGAGGCATGCTTCCTATGATGCATGTTTCCTAGGAGGCATGCTTCAGATGAGCCATGTTCCCTAGGAGGCATGCTTCAGAGGATCCATGTTTCCTAGGAGGCATGCTTCAGATGAGCCATGTTTCCTAGGAGGCATGCTTCCTATGATGCATGTTTCCTAGGAGGCATGCTTCAGATGAGCCATGTTCCCTAGGAGGCATGCTTCAGAGGATCCATGTTTCCTAGGAGGCATGCTTCAGATGAGCCATGTTTCCTAGGAGTCATGCTTCAGATGATCCATGCTTCCTAGGAGTCATGCTTCAGATGATCCATGTTTCCTAGGAGGCATGCTTCAGATGATCCATGCTTCCTAGGAGTCATGCTTCAAATGATCCATGTTTCCTAGGAGGCATGCTTCAGATGATCCATGCTTCCTAGGAGTCATGCTTCAGATGATCCATGTTTCCTAGGAGGCATGCTTCAGATGATCCATGCTTCCTAGGAGTCATGCTTCAGATGATCCATGCTTCCTAGGAGTCATGCTTCAGATGAGCCATGTTCCCTAGGAGGCATGCTTCAGAGGATCCATGTTTCCTAGGAGGCATGCTTCAGAGGATCCATGTTTCCTAGGAGGCATGCTTCAGAGGATCCATGTTTCCAGGAGGCATGCTTCAGAGGATCCATCTTCTTTAACTCAGTTTTATTTTTATTTTTATAAAAGCCGAAGAAACGACTAGCGTGGTTTTAAAGGAAGTGAATAAAGGAAGTAGGAGGAGTCAGACCGGGAGGAGCCGAAAGGAGGAGGAGTCAGAAGGAGGAGGAGTCTAGCCCGGGAGGAGCATTGATGGGAACCGGCTGCTTCTTTTAGATTCAGACGTGTCACCGTGTGGTCATAACTCCTGAAGAAGAGAACTTTATTATTTATCTTCACATTTAAATGAAAATTTCATCCTGGAGTTTGATTTATTTATCTGACCAACGGTTGTAAGAGCACAGCTCTCTCTCTCTCTCGCTCTCTGTTTATAAAAGATATGACAGCAAGGGACCGCCCGGTAGAGGAGGAGTGTAAACGGGTTACACACACACACACACACACACACACACAGAGAGACCTGTGTCTAAACAACAGGGCATGGCTAGTGTCTGTCTGACCGTGTGTGTGTGTCTGACCGTGTGTGTGTGTGTGTGTGTCTGACCGTGTGTGTGTGTGTCTGACCGTGTGTGTGTGTCTGACCGTGTGTGTGTGTGTCTGACCGTGTGTGTGTGTATGATGACCTCTCGTGGCCACCGGGGGGCCGGCTCCTCATCGGCCCCCATTGTTAAAGATGCACCGCTGACCTCTTCTTGACCTCCTTTTAAAATCACATTTGAATAAAAGTTGAGCAACACACGAATCCGGTCTTTTCAAAATAAAATACCGCGACTTCACTAAGTTTAGGAGAAGATCGTTGTTAGATTACAAACACTTCCTTTAGGGTTTAATAACCGCGGCGACGTCCACTTCCCCCACAATGCATCTGTGATCAGGGGCCGCAGCGCGTTAATAATTGAACGGATTTTTGCATCCCGCGGACACGTTCACGTGCTGCTTATTGCAAAGAGAGAGAGGGGGGGGAAGAGAGAGAGAGAGGGGGAGGAAGGGGAAGAGAGCGAGAGAGGGGGAGAAAGGGGGAGGGGGCGGGAGAGGGGGGAGAGAGAAAGTGGAAAGAAGGATGTAGCAGAAAAATCCTGTTTCCATTGCTTCACACACAGAGAGAGAGAGAGAGAGTTAAACTTCTGGTGCTTCTCTGGAAAATGACATCAGTGTGTGTGTGTGTTCACATTAATGACGTTCTGTGAGAGAACCTCTCGTGGATCGAGGAGGAGGAGGAGGAGCAGCAGGTCAGTGATAACTGCTGACTGGCTGCTGCACTGATCCAGGACCAGTTGGTTCCTCTGGGGTCGCTGAGAGGAACCTTTCAAAATAAAAGCCCCAGCCGTGAGGTCCTCTTCTGCTCACAACACGTGAGTGAAGGCACACGCAGTCCGATCACATGACGAGCGCTCGCCGATGACGTCATTGATCGGTGACGTCATTGATCGATGACGTCATCGATGAGGACTTCTTTTCCTTTGGTCGTTCTCTCGTTAAGTATTTCATCATGAAGTCAAGCCCCAAACTTAAATCTGCTCCTTGTTGGGTTTTCCCATTCATGTCGACCTTCATTCCTCATTTAGTTGCTTTCTTCCTCTCCTCCTCTTCCTCTCCTCCTCTTCCTCTCGTTATTCATGCTTTCAATCTGCCTCTTTGTGTCTCAGATTTATTTCTCCTTCTACTCCCTTCACTTCTCTCACTGACAGAGGGTGCTCGTAAAACACACACACACACACATGCACACACACAAACACACACACTCACACACAACCACAAGCTCATGCAGGTATTCAATTAGTGAGACTTATGATTATTGCTTTAAACGTGCCACAGAAAGGCCTCAGAGCTGAGCTGTTCATGTCCAGTGTGTGTGTGTGTGTGTGTGTGTGCGTTCATGTGTGTGCGTTCATGTGTGTGTGTGTGCTGTTATCGATCAGGTCTCTGCTCCATCATTGTTTATCGGAGACGGCAGCAGGCCGAGCGCACTGCTCCACATCACTCACCGTCTACACGCACACACACACACACACACACACACACACACACACACACACGGGCTCTCCTGTGTCGGTCCCTCTGACAGCAGCTCATGTATTCAGATGGAGCTTCGTGAGGTATTCAGAGTGAGTGTTGAGCCAGACAGCGTGGTCCCATCTTCCTCCTCCTCATCCTGAGGGATGAAGAGCCTCCTCTGATCTCCTCTGTACTGTGAGGTAACACACCTCAGACAATAAGTACCATCACAGCTCTGACAATGCTCCCCCACCCCCCCTCGGGTCCTCTTCCTCCCTTCATTGAAGTCAAAGTTGTTCTCAGACTGTGAACTAAGCGTTTAAAACCCGACCAGCCTCTGACTCGCCCAGCTGCAGCTGCAAAGATGCCGATGCGGCGCTGATCCGCCGCCGTGTTCCCGTGGCGGAGAGGACGCGCTGCACACGGCGCCGGGTCTGTTTTTCGGCCAATCGGATCATCTGTTGTTCCAGCAGCGGACCCCCCTCTGCGCTTCTGGGAGTGTCTCGTATCAGAGGCTGAATGTCAAGAGGCCTTCTCTCAGGAACGTTCAGCCGGGGGTCTGCTGGGAAGCAACGTGGGACGACATCTGTCTCAACACACACACACACACACGCACACACACACACACATTCTCCATCCTCCCTGGCGCTCAACATCCTCTCCGTGCAACACGTTGCAGAGCGATGGCGTCGGGTCCAGGCGTGACCCCGTCTGGTGCGTTTGGGTCGGCGGTTTCCTCGGCAGAGTGAGAGGTCTTCTCGTTATTCCCCGTCTGCGTTCCCAACGGCGTGAAACAGGCACACGGCCTGCTTCCCCACTTCCACTGTCCTGGTTCAGACGCGTATTAATAGCAAGCTGCCGTGGTGATGAGTGTGTGTGTGTGTGTGCGTGTGCGTGTCTGTGTGTGTGTGTGTGTTATAGTTGTTCCTTTTTAAAGTTTAAAAGTTATCTGTTGGTCCCAATCCTTTTGGTTCCGGTTGATTTCAATGTTAACGCTAAATTGGCTTTATTGCTAGCACTCCACATAGACACCAATGGTTAGCGTTAGCCACGAGCTAACCACCCAAAAAAAGTGAAAAAAACACTTTAAGACAACGTTATTTTCAACAACAGATGCCAATAATTCTTCAGGGAAAGAGCTTTATGTCAGCGGTTTAGAGTGTGTGTGTGTGTGTGTGTGGAGTGCAGGAAATATTTCTAATTGTTCCTTTTTAAAAGTTATATGTGTTTCACGATTCTTGATTTCAATGTTAACGCTAAATCGGCTTCATTGCTAGCACTCCACATAGACACCAATGGTTAGCGTTAGCCACGAGCTAACCGCCTAAAAAACACTTTAAAACGACGTTGCTCTCAACAACAGATGGCAATAATTCTTCAGGGAAAGAGGTTTATGTCAGCGGTTCAGAGAGTGTGTGTGTGTGTGTGTGTGTGATGTAATAGGCGTATCATTAAGAAGGAGGCAAGGATCATGTTCACACACACACAGTTTCCTGCAGTCTTAAATCCTTAGGCACAGTGAGTATCACTGTGGGGGGGAAGACACACACACTCACACACACATTCACACACATACTCACACACACACCCTCCTTAGCCTATTATGGATTTGACCTCTACTATGTTAATTCTCAGGGCGCAGTGTTTTTTTGTAACCACACACACACACACACACACACACACACACACTGAGCTGCACTTGTTCACGAGGAGAAGAGCTGCTGGTTATTTAAAAGGTGCCAGAACACAGCAGCTGGTCTCAGGATGTTTCATATCTCCGTCTTTATGCACTCTGTGTGTGTGTGTGTGTGTGTGTGTGTGTGTGTGTGTGTGTGTGTGTGTGTGTGTGTGTGTGTGTGTGTGTGTGTGTGTGTGTGTGTGTGTGTGTGTAACCATGGAGACGCACGGTGCTGCCGGGGTTCCATAAAGGGAAAGTAGATTCATATGAAATGTAAATTCAAATCGGAGCGTTTTTTAAATGTATTTATTTTCTTCCTCTTCATCCAGACCGTGACAGACGAGTCCTGGGTTCTGGGTTCTGGGTTTTAGGTTTTAGGTTCTAGTGAGTCCTCCCATCAGGTTGAGTCGGGTCTGATTCATTTCGGAGTCCACTGCAGCACAATGAGTATTTGATTGGTTCCGGTCGGCCTCAGTGATTCCAGACCCTCTCAGCTCTTCTCTCTCTCTCTTGCTCCCTCTCTCTCTCTCTCTCTTCTCTCTCTCTGGATCCAAAGAGTTCATAAAATAACCCTGCACCTCCCGGCTCTCTCCTCCTCATGAGGAGAACCGGGTCGGGCCGGCGATCATAAACAGGGTTGCCATATTTTCCGATGCAGCGGGTCGTTAAAAAGTAGTTTCCTCCCTCCACCTCTCCCCGTCGTCTCTTTACTGCCCTCTCTCTCTCTCTCGCTCTCTCTCTCCCTCCCTTCAGAACCCCCTAAAAACCTCCAACTTCAGAGCTTTCTGT
>NC_079404.1:23644622-23652122 GCF_029220125.1 Pseudoliparis swirei
TGTGTGTGTGTGTGTGTGTGTGTGCGTGTTATTTGTTTGTTGTGAAACCCCCTCTGAATATTAAAAGAGGGTGATGTTGACTATACCGGTATCGTAGATGGTCTGATGGAAGGGTGGAAGGGTGGGTGGATGGATGGATGGAGGGGGGTCTCTTTCCTCTTTAGGGGTCTGGGCTCAGCCTTAGAGATAAGGTAAGGAGATGAGGTTCCTCCTTTGGGTTCAGCCTTAGAGATAAGGTAAGGAGATGAGGTTCCTCCTTAGGACTCAGCCTTAGAGATAAGGTAAGGAGATGAGGTTCCTCCTTAGGACTCAGCCTTAGAGATAAGGTAAGGAGATGAGGTTCCTCCTTAGGACTCAGCCTTAGAGATAAGGTAAGGAGATGAGGTTCCTCCTTAGGGTCAGTGGTCAGCAGGTCCGTCTTTTCAATCAGGGGGTCGGCGGTTCAAGGAGACGAGTAGAGGAGACGAGTGGAGGAGACGTGTAGAGGAGACGAGTGGAGGAGACGTGTGGAGGAGACGAGCAGAGGAGACGTGTAGAGGAGACATCCAGCAGTCAGCCGGCTGCTCTGGATCTGCAGCTAAAACTTCCTTCAGGAAGCTGAGAACAAAGAAATGCTGAAACGCAGCCAGAAAAATAGATGCTACTATGACTTTGATATCACACACACACACACACACACACACACACACACACACACACACACACACACACATTTGTATGCAGGAGTGTACAAACATTTAAAAGCACTCGCAGGCAGAGCTCATTTTAGCATAATCACTTTGACAAGAAGCAGAGTATTTTCAAGGATAATGTGAGGATTCATCCAGAGACCAAAACACACACACAAACACACACACACAGATAACACACAAACACACAAAAACACACACACACAGATAACACACACACACACAAACACACAGATAACACACAGATAACACACACACACACACACACACACACACACACAAACACACACACCGATAACACACACACACACACAAACACACACACAGATAACACACACACAGATAACACACAAACACACAAACACACACACACACAGATAACACACACACACACACACAAACACACAGATAACACACAGATAACACAAACACACACACACAAACACACACACACACACAAACACACACACAGATAACACACACACACATCAAGGAACGAAGCATTTTAAAGCCCATCCTCAGCGCCGTCTCATGACGTTCTCGTCCTGCAGGCTGGGGGAGCCGGAGGTAGAAGGCAGATTATCCCGGCGCCGCCCTCAGCCAATGAGAAGCTCTCATGTCCTCCGCGCCGCCGTCTGATTGGCAACTTGATGAAAGAAAAAAGAAACGCCTCCGAGGCATTGAGCGTGACGTGTGACCGTTTGTTTTCATGTTTCTTAACCGGCAAGATTAAAATAATGTTACGTTGACATCAAAGGGATTCTATTAGGAACGGGTGATACCACAAAGTCGTCTGGACCAATCAGACGAGGAGCTGTGACCCAGGGGGCGGGAGGAGACGCTCACGTTGACTGAAGGTCCTCTCCTGGTTTCTATAAGCACGACCTTGAGGTGGCCTTGAAGAGGTAGCACACAATGTCAAAGTATATCAGAGTACAAAGAGCGGGGACCCTCACTCGCTGGACGTAGTTACGTTGTATGTAGTTACAGTTGTTACAATGTTACGTTGCTACAGTTGTTACGTTGTTACATTGTTACATTCTTACGGTGTTACAATGTTATGTTGTTACAGTTGTTATGTTGTTACATTATTACGTTGTTACATTCTTATATAGTTACGTTGTTATATTCTTACGTTGTTACATTATTACGTTGTTACATTAATACATTCTTATGTTGTTACGTTGTTACATTATTACGTTGTTACGTTGCTACGTTGTTACATTTACATAGTAATGTTACAATACAAAGCGCTCTAAGGTCGGTTGGTATTCATCCAAGATGGTTACGATGTTATGTTTTTTACGTAATGTTCTAAATGTTACAATGTTACATAAAAAACATCGGACCCGTTGTTATTTATCTACACGAGTTACAGTTATTACGTTGTTATGTATTTGAGCTTTGAGCTTTCTTGTGGTTTGTAACGTGTTCTCACATCTTCTCCCGCGGTTCGGTTGTCGAGCCACACCGCTGCACCGGAGCTTCTTTAATGACCCTGAACACATCTCTGTAGCTTATGCTCAGTCCTACGTTTGATGACATAATAATATATGAAGCGTGTTTGAATCCACAACTGAAACAGGAATATTGAGTCTAGTTGGACTGAAGTTTTCCAGAAACTTCAGTTCTCAACTTCAGTCGCCCGGTTCAGAGATGAACATCTTCAGCAGGAACGACGAAGAGGAGTCGGGTTACGGAGTCCAGAGGACAAATAAACATACGTCCACCAACCCAGTTAGTGACAGCCACCCAGGAAACCAGTCAGAAAATCAATAAACCAGCAATTCAATTCAGTTTCAATTCAGTTTATTTGTATAGCCCAATTTCACAAATTACAAATTTGTCTCGGAGTGCTTTACAATCTGTACACAGACATCCCTGCCCCAAAACCTCACATCGGACCAGGAAAAACTCCCAAATAACCCTTCAGGGGGAAAAAAAGGGAAGAAACCTGGAGGAGAGCAACAGAGGAGGATCCCTCTCCTAGGATGGACAGATGCAATAGATGTAATGTGTACAGAAGGACAGATTTAGAGTTAAAATACATTCAATGAATATGACAGAGTGTATGAATAGTTCATAGTAGGCATATTCCACGATGGAGACCTCCACGATCCATCAGGCAGATGGCGGTGGGGAGGAGGAGTGGGCGGAGTCTCAACAGGACAGTGGCGTAGTCATGAGCAGGAATTCCACGACCCAGACGATCCATCAGGCAGATAGGATCTATGCCGTCTCATAGGGTCCGATGACCCCATGAGACGAAGTCAAAAGGACTCCGGGGAGAAAGCAGAGTTAGTAACGTGTGATTGAGAGATGAAAATTCATCCTTAAGGAGAGAAAAGAGGAGATAGGTACTCAGTGCATCCTAAAACGACCCCGGCAGCTATAAGCCTATAGCAGCATATCAAGGGGCTGGACCAGGGCAAACCTGATTCAGCCCTAACTATAAGCTCTGTCAAAGAGGAAGGTCTTAAGTCGACTCTTAAACGAGGTGACTGTGTCTGCCTCCCGGACTGAAATTGGAAGCTGGTTCCATAAAAGAGGAGCTTGATAACGAAAGGCTCTGGCTCCCATTCTACTTTTTAAGACTCTAGGAACTACAAGTAGTCCCGCATTTAGTGAGCGTAGCTCTCTAGTGGGCAATATGGTACTACAAGCTCCTTAAGATATGATGGAGCATCACCAATCAAGGCTTTGTAGGTTAAGAGAAGAATTTTAAAAGTGATTCTTGATTTTACTGGGAGCCAGTGCAGAGCAGCTAGTGCAGGAGTGATGTGATCTCTTTTCTTAGTTTTAGTGAGAACACGAGCTGCAGCATTCTGGATCAACTGGAGGGACCTAAGAGATTTATTAGAGCAGCCTGATAATAAGGAGTTGCAGTAATCCAGTCTCGAAGTAACGAACGCGTGAACCAATTTTTCTGCATCTTTTTGAGACAAGATGTGCCTGATTTTTGAAATATTACGTAGATGAAAGAATGCAGTCCTTGAGATTTGCTTTACGTGGGAGTTAAAGGAAATTCCATTTATCCATCCATCACGGTACCAGACTCCCAGTGGCTGCTGCTCTCTCTCTCTCTCTCTCTCTCTCTCTCTCTCCCTCACTCTCTCTCTCTCTCTCACTCTCACTCTCACTCTCCCTCTCTCTCTCTCTCATCAAGCCGAGAAGAGTTGTTGACGGGGGGGGGGGGGGTGACTTTTTCTTTGCTCCATCCCGATGCGCGCAGACCGGCGTCGGAGCTCTGCGGCGACCACGATCGACATATTGAGCACCCCTGCATTCAAACATTTAATAGCCGAGAGTTTTTTTCAGCGTAAGAAAGACGATGTGTGGCGGGAGTGCGTGAGTTAAGACCGAAATGACACTTGAGAGCCCTGAGAATGTTTAATATTAATTATTACACCATTAGACCACCATTACATTTTTCCTCTCGCGCACCCCCTAGAGGCAGCTCGCACCACACTTTGGGAATCCCTGTTATAGAGGAACACACACACACTTAAAGGTGTATACACATGAGTAATCCTATAGGCACACACACACACACTTAAAGGTGTATACACATGAGTATTCCTATAGGCACACACACCCACACTTAAAAGTGTATACACATGTGTTTTTAGAGAGGAACACACACACTTAAAGGTGTATACACATGAGTATTTATAGAGGAACACACACACTTAAAGGTGTATACACATGAGTATTTATAGAGGAACACACATACACTTAAAGGTGTATACACATGAGTATTTATAGAGGAACACACACACACTTAAAGGTGTATACACATGAGTATTTATAGAGGAACACACACACTTAAAGGTGTATACACATGTGTTTTTATAGAGGAACACACACACACTTAAAGGTGTATACACATGTGTTGTTATAGAGGAACACACACGCACTTAAAGGTGTATACACATGAGTATTTATAGAGGAACACACACACACTTAAAGGTGTATACACATGAGTATTTATAGAGGAACACACACACTTAAAGGTGTATACACATGAGTATGTATAGAGTAACACACACACACTTAAAGGTGTATACACATGAGTATTTATAGAGGAACACACACACACTTAAAGGTGTATACACATGAGTATTTATAGAGGAACACACACACACTTAAAGGTGTATACACATGAGTATTTATAGAGGAAAACACACACACTTAAAGGTGTATACACATGAGTATTTATAGAGGAACACACACACTTAAAGGTGTATACACATGAGTATTTAAAGAGGAACACACACACACTTAAAGGCGTATACACATGAGTATTTATAGAGGAACACACACACACTTAAAGGTGTATACACATGAGTATTTATAGAGGAACACACACACTTAAAGGTGTATACACATGAGTATGTATAGAGGAACACACACACACTTAAAGGTGTATACACATGAGTATTTATAGAGGAACACACACACACTTAAAGGTGTTTTGTGTTTTTATTCGATCCAATCTATCTGGAGCTCGTCGGGTTCGTTGTGTGGTTGATGATTGTTTGCGGTTGCCATGGCGATTGGCGTTCACTGCCATCGTTTCCTCTCCTGGTTGCTGCTGAAGGAGTCGAGTGTTTGATAGCTTTTTGTTTTCCAGTTCAAGAAGCGCGTTTTCTCCTGAAGCCGTCGGTGCAGATAGAAAGAGAGAAAGACCTGAAAGACCTCTCTCTCTCTCTCTCTCTCTCTCTCTCTCTCTTTGACTATCTGTCTCTCTCTTTCTCTCTCTCTCTTGGACTGTCTGTTTCTCTCTCTGTCTCTCTCTGACCCTCTCTCTCTCTTTGACTCTCTTTCTCTCTCTTTGACCATCTGTCGCTCTTTGTCTCTCTCTCTCTATTTGACTCTCTGTCTCTCTCTCTCTCTTTTTGACTATTTCTCTCTCTCTCTCTTTGACTCTCTCTCTCTCTTTTTGACTATTTCTCTCTCTCTCTTTGACTCTCTCTCTCTCTTTGTGACTATTTCTCTCTCTCTCTTTGACTCTCTGTCTCTCTCTCTTTTTGACTATTTCTCTCTCTCTCTTTGACTCTCTGTCTCTCTCTCTCTTTGACTCTCTGTCTCCTCTCTCTTTTTGACTATTTCTCTCTCTCTCTTTGACTCTCTGTCTCTCTCTCTCTTTGACTCTGTCTCTCTCTCTTTTTGACTATTTCTCTCTCTCTCTCTCTTTGACTCTCTGTCTCTCTCTATCTCTCTCTCTTTGACTCTCTGTCTCTCTCTCTCTTTTTGACTATTTCTCTCTCTCTCTTTGACTCTCTGTCTCTCTCTCTCTCTCTTTGTCTCTCTCTCTCTGTCTCTCTCTCTCTCTCTTTGACTATCTGTCTCTCTTTGTCTCTCTCGCTGTCTCTCTCTCTCCCCCCTCTCTCTCTCTGACTCTCCCAGACAGGATAAGGGAGATTCCTCTCTCCTTCTCTGACTCCTCCCTCCCTAACTGTCTGACTCCTCCCCCTCTCTGATTCATGGTGTGTTCTTCACATTATAACATATTTATCTGAATGACTCGTTATGAATATCTAAATTTTGCTTTTGTGGAAAGCTCACGATGGAATAAGCTTATCCTTGATGTTTCTCCTCCGGCTAACGTGAACTAGCTCTCACGCTAGCAGCAGTCTGCACGTGCTCAGTAGCGAGTGACACTGCAGCTGTGTCATCCTCCCTGACCAGGTGTCTGTGTGCGTGTCCAAAACGCTGGCCTGTGATTGGTTGACCTCTCCCAGTCAGGTGGCTCCCTGAGGGTCCTTCACTCAGTCTCAACCTCTCGTGTCCTCCTTCCTTCGTGTGTGTGTGTGTCTCTGTGTGTGTGTGTGTGTGTGTGTCTCTCTGTGTGTGTGTGTAAGTTTCTGTGTTTGTGTCTGTGTGTGTGTGTGCGTGTGTGTATGTTTGTATATATGTGTGTGTCTCTGTGTGTCTGTGTGTGTGTCTGTGTGTGTGTAGGTGTATGTTTCTCTGTGTATGTGTGTCTCTATGGGTGTGTCTGTTTGTGCGTCTGTTTGTGTGTGTGTGTGTAGGTTTGTATGTGTCACTGTTTGTGTGTATGTGTGTGTGTGTGTGTGTAGGTGTGTGTGTTTGTATTTGTGTCTCTGTGTGTCTCAGTGTGTGTGTGTGTGTGTAGGTGTGTGTATGTTTGTATTTGTGTCTCTATGTGTGTCTCTGTGTGTGTGTGTGTAGGTGTGTGTGTTTGTATTTGTGTCTCTATGTGTGTCTCAGTGTGTGTGTGTAGGTGTGTGTATGTTTGTATTTGTGTCTCTATGTGTGTGTCTCTGTGTGTGTGTGTGTATGTTTGTATTTGTGTGTGTGTGTGTGTGTGTGTGTGTGTGTGCGTGCGTGCGTGTGATCAGGAGGCGTCACAGAGGTTTGTTTCCGCAGCAGGAGGCTGTAATGTACCTGTCCGTTGACTTTAACCTCACCAGGTGATGAAGGTGATGAAGGTGATGATCTCCATCACGCTGACCCCGCCCTCACGGACCAGCTGCTCCCCCTGGGTCCAGCGCAGGTCCCCTAGAGGTCGTAAAGGTCACGACCTTCAGGAGAAGCCGTGAAGATTTCCCTAAAAAATGAATTACTATTGATTGTTTGTGTTTGTCGGAGCTCAGCCAGCGTGAGAGAGGAGGAGGAGGAGAGGTGGAGGAGAGGAGAGGAGAGGAGGAGAGGAGGAGATGAGATGAGAGGAGAGGAGAGGTGGAGGAGAGGAGGAGGAGGAGAGGAGGAGAGGTGGAGAGGAGGAGGAGGAGAGGAGGAGATGAGAGGAGAGGAGGAGAGGTAGAGGAGGAGATGAGAGGTGGAG
>NC_079404.1:23657122-23667122 GCF_029220125.1 Pseudoliparis swirei
GTGTGTGTGTGTGTGTGTGTGTGTGTGTGTGTGTGTGTGTGTGTGTGGCATGCTGGTGTGACACATTTGAGAATGATGCCATGTGAGTGTGATGCCAGGGTGTGTGTGTTCTGGTATATCCATCCCTGTGAGGACCGATGTCGTGAGAGTTGTGTTCAGGGTGAAAGGTTCAAAGTGTAAAGTCAAAGGGAAGGGACTAAGGAATCCACTAAGTCAATGAGGACACAACATGTCTCATTCAATGCACCTCCTCGTGTTCTATCAGCACATTTCATGCTCGTATTGTTCCTGAACCATCACCTGGCACACACACACGCACACACGCGCACGCACACGCACGCACGCACACACACACACACACAGTCCCTCACACACACACACACTCACACATAGTTCCTCTCACACACACACACACACATTCTGACACACACAAATCAGAGTAGTGTGTGTACAGTCTGTGACCCCTTTCTCTCTCCAGCACACTCACTTGTCATTACACACACACACACACACACACACACATTATTGGTCTGGAAACAATCTTCTCCACCCCTGTTGGTTACCCAAACATTGGTTGCCATGGCAATGGGACAGCGTGCTGTACAGCCGTGTGTGTGTGCACCTGTGTGTGTCTGTGCGTGTGTGTGCGTGTGTGTGCGCACGTGTTTGTGTATGTGTGTGTGTTTATGTGTCAGAAGGAGAGGTTCAGTTCATTGTGGATGAACTATATCTATTAGCTGTGTGTGTGTGTGTGTGTGTGTGTGTGTGTGTGTGTGTGTGTGTGTGTGTGTGTGTGTGTGTGTGTGTGTGTGTGTGTGTGTGTGTGTGTGTGTGTGTGTGTGTGTGTGTGTGTGTGTGTGAGAGCTTCAATAGAAGAGTCAAATGTAGCTGCAGAGTTGGTAGTGAGGAAGGAGGCAGTGAGGAGTTAGGAAGAAGGAGTAAGGAAGGAGAACAGAGGAGTGAGGAAGAAGCCAGTGAGGAGTTAGGAAGGAGGACAGGAGTGAGCATGGAGGCATTGATGAGTTAGGAAGGACGCATTGAGGAGGGAGAAAGGAGGAGTGAGGAAGAAGGCATTGACAGGGCTCTCAAGTTTTGAAGACAGGCAAGAGTGACATTTCCATCAGCCCCCCCCCCCCCCCCCCCAGAACGAAATTTTCGGATATTTTCGTCAGTCGCGCGCAATTCCTGGATGCTTTATTTTCATTGGTTGCTGGATTAAATCTTACCCAGATACAACAGATACGGGTTTTTTTCTGATTGTCTATTGTGTAGCCCATTTCTCTTTTTTGATTGGCTGATAAGTGGCTCCTCACAGCAGAACTCAGGGGAGCGCTTGATTCCTCCACGGTGAGGGCAGCCAGCTCATGTTGGCGCGCTGCGGCACATTAAAACATGAAATAGCCGAGAGTTTTTTTCAGCGTGAGAAATACGATGTGTGGCGGGAGTGCGTGACTTAAGACCTAAATGCGTGAGTCTCACGCTCAATGCGTGACACTTGAGAGCCCTGCATTGAGGAGTTAAGAAGGACGCATTGAGGAAGGAGGAGTGAACTCCTCAGCGCTGTAATGAGCTGGTCTTAAAGGAGCAGCTCACCTGAGGCGGCTGCCTTGCTCGAGGGCGCCCCCTGGAGGCAGGGAGGTGTTCTGCCCTCCAGCTGGAGATGACGAGCAGCTTCGCCCTGGATCAGGATGTGTGTTTTGTTCCAGACTGGAGACACACACACACACACCACACACACACACACACCACACTCTCTCTCTCTCTCCATCCTGAGCGTTTGATTGGTGGATAACAGGAGCGCCTGGCTGTCAGTGTCGGTCAACAGACCCCTGGCTTGTGTTTTATCCATCGACACACAACATGCTGGCTTGTTGTTGTTGTTGTTGTTGTTGTTCAGAGAACAATAGCAGAACATAAATACCTGACTTCAGGCTGAAGGTCTTTGACGGACGTGAGAGAGTTCAGAGCGGAGATGAGGAGTCTTCTTCTGTGGTGGTAAACACAGCAGCAACAGAATCTCTTCTTCTTCTCCTTCTCCTTCTTCTCCTTCTTCTTCTTCTTCTTCCTGAAATAAATGTGAAAGAGAATCCTCTGAATAATCTTCATGATGAGTAAATCCTCCTCTTGTGTTCTCGGCTGAATATTTCTGGTTCCTCCTGAGCATCAACAGAATAATCCTGAACAACTGGAAAAAGAATATATATATATATATGTATATTTTATTTTATTTTTTATATATATATATATTATAAATATATTTTACGAGAATTCTCGTTGATAATCATCGGGTCGATCCTCCGATGGGAAATTAAATAACAACATTTAAAGAAGCTTCAGATGCTCGTGGGAAACCAACCGCTGCTCTCCTGTCCTCCTTTCCGGTGTGTCCTTCCCTCACTTTTTTCTGCCTTCTCTTTTTCCCTCCTCCTCTTCCTCCTTCCTCCTCCTCCTCCTCTTCCTCTCCCTCAGTAAAATCATCAAGGTGAGAATAATCGACGACGAGGAGTACGAGAAGAACAAGACCTTCTACGTGGAGATCGGAGAGCCTCGCCTGGTGGAGAGCGGCGACGCCAAAGGTCAGACCGGGGGGGCGACCTTTGACCCCCAGGGTCTCCCGTCGCATGGCAGGAAGCTGCATGTTCCCAATGCACACGGAGGGGGAGGAGCCTGTAGTCCTCCTACCTCCCGATGCGACCTGGACATGCAGCAGGATCACCTCATCTCACCACGCCTCCACCTCGTGTGTGTGTGTGTGTGTGTGTATGTGTGTGTACATACGTTGCCATGTGTTCACCATGCATGCATTCACCGCCTCCCTCTATGTGTGTGTGTGTGTGTGTGTGTGTGTGTCCCTTACAGGAAGAGCATAACCATTAGGATCTTAGACCGGGAGGAGTACAATAAGCAGTCCTCCTTCTACGTGCTGCTCCAAACCCCCCAATGGAGGCGCAGCGGGAAGGAACGGACAGGTGTGACGGCCAATCAGCCGCGAGCTGCACTCTGTGAGGGATCGGGGGGGAATCCTGAATCAACAGGCCGACCGCACGTCGACACGCGACACACACGATCCGTCACACGACATCCACTGTGTGTGTGTGCAGACATGAACACACAGTTTGTTTATGGGTTTACGGACACGATCCCCTACGCATATAGAGTAGTTATAGAGCGACATATAGAGAAGTTATAGATCATCATATAGCGTAGTTATAGAGCGTCTTTGATACACATATAGAGTAGTTATAGAGCCACATATAAAGAAGTTATAGAGCGTCTTTGATACACATATAGAGTAGTTATAGAGCCACATATAGAGAAGTTATAGAGCGACATATAGAGAAGTTATAGAGCGACATATAGAGAAGTTATAGAGCATCTTTGATACACATATAGAGTAGTTATAGAGCCACATATAGAGAAGTTATAGATCATCATATAGAGAAGTTATAGAGCGACATATAGAGAAGTTATAGAGCGACAGATAGAGAAGTTATAGATCATCATATAGCGTAGTTATAGAGCGTCTTTGATACACATATAGAGTAGTTATAGAGCCACATATAAAGAAGTTATAGAGTGTCTTTGATACACATATAGAGTAGTTATAGAGCCACATATAAAGAAGTTATAGAGTGTCTTTGATACACATATAGAGTAGTTATAGAGCCACATATAAAGAAGTTATAGAGTGTCTTTGATACACATATAGAGTAGTTATAGAGCCACATATAAAGAAGTTACAGATCATCATATAGAGAAGTTATAGAGCGACATATAGAGAAGTTATAGGGCGACATATAGAGACGTTATAGAGCGACAACACTGTGATTGACAGGTCGTCACTCAGACAAAGGGGACGTTCCCGGTTGGAGGACACATATATAATAGTTATAGAGTGACATAGATAAGTTATAGAGCGACATATAGAGTAATTTTAGAGCATCATATAGATAGTCTTTGATACACATACATAGTAGTTATAGAGTGACATATATATACGTTGTAGAGCGACATATAGAGAAGTTATAGAGCGTCTTTGATACACATATTGAGTAGTTATAGAGCGACATATAGAGTAGTTATAGAGCACCTTTGATACACATATATAGTAGTTATAGGGTGACATATAGAGAAGTTATAGAGCGACATATTGAGTAGTTATAGAGCGACATATAGAGAAGTTATAGAGCGTCTTTGATACACATATTGAGTAGTTATAGAGCGACATATAGAGTAGTTATAGAGCCACATATAAAGAAGTTATAGATCATCATATAGAGAAGTTATAGATCATCATATAGAGAAGTTATAGAGCGACATATAGAGAAGTTATAGAGCCACATATAAAGAAGTTATAGAGCCACATATAGAGAAGTTATATAAAGAAGTTAAAGATCATCATATATAGAAGTTATAGAGCGTCTTTGATACACATATAGAGTAGTTATAGAGCCACATATAAAGAAGTTATAGAGCGTCTTTGATACACATATAGAGTAGTTATAGAGCCACATATAATTAAGTTATAGATCATCATATAGAGAAGTTATAGAGCGACATATAGAGAAGTTATAGGGCAACATATAGAGAAGTTATGAAGCGTCTTTGATACACATATAGAGTAGTTATAGAGCCACATATAAAGAAGTTATAGATCATCATATAGAGAAGTTATAGAGCTACATATAGAGAAGTTATAGGGCAACATAGAGAAGTTATGGAGCATCTTTGATACACATATAGAGTAGTTATAGAGCCACATATAAAGAAGTTATAGATCATCATATAGAGAAGTTATAGAGCGACATATAGAGAAGTTATAGAGCCACATATAAAGAAGTTATAGAGCAACATATAGAGAAGTTATAGAGCAACATATAGAGAAGTTATAGAGCGACAACACTGTGTGATTGACAGGTCGTCACTCAGACAGAAAGGGGACGTTCCTGGTTGGAGGACGTCTCAGAGTCACATGACCTTTAAGCGACGCCTCTAATAGGACGGCTCAGACGGGAGCACTTTAACGTTGGCAAAGGGGGATAAGCTCCTCACGGCTGGCAACGCGGCCAGGAGGCTAACAGCTCATATTCCTGGAGGGACAAAGAGGCAGAAACTCTGCTGTTGATTCAGGATTCAGTGGAGCGGCTGCTGCCCTCGGTTCTGTCTTCCTCTTCTCTTCAGTGGGGATCACACCTGTCCTCCTCTTCCTCCTCCTCCTCTTCCTCCTGCTCCCCCGCTCTCATCTGGTGTTTACAAATGTCTTCCCACTGCACAATAACACAGACATATGGAGATGATGTTCTCGAGCGTCGGCATGGTTACGCCGTGAAGGGCGTCCGGCACCCCGTCGGCCTGAACTTTACTACTTCCTGTTTGACCCCTGAGCCTTCACGCAGATTTTTCTATAGCCATGTAAACAGTAATAAAAGTGGAATATTACTTATTATTTATTTTATTTAGCCATATAAACAGGAATAATAGTGGAATATTATCTATTATTTATTTTTATTTAGCCATGTAAACAGGAATAATAGTGGAATAGTACTTATTATTTATTTTATTTAGCTATATAAACAGGAATAATAGTGGAATATTATCTATTATTTATTTTTATTTAGCTATATCAACAGGAATAATAGTGAAATATTATCTATTATTTATTTTTATTTAGCCATGTAAACAGGAATAATAGTGGAATATTACTTATTATTTATTTTCTTTATCCATATAAACAGGAATAATAGTGGAATATTACATAACATGTATTTTTCTTTAGCCATATACACAGGAATAATAGTGGAATATTATGTATTATTTATTTTCTTTAGCCATTTAAACAGGAATAATAGTGGAATATTATGTATTATTTATTTTCTTTAGCCATGTAAACAGCTGAGACGAAATATATTATATTTTTCTGAAGAAGGTTAAAAAGGTAAAGGTGTTTGTTGCTCTCATAACTTCTGCCGTTACGACGCGGGTCATTGGTTTTAGCAATTGGATAATATTTTCAAATTGTTTGGCATGTTTCAGAAAAAGAGCAAAAAATATGGAAATTTTGCAGGATGAGAAAACATAAAAAATGTCTTTCACACGGGTGAAAAATAATCTGGAGCAAAACAAACATTAAAAACAAACATTAAGTCTGAATAAATGTTCTGAGCCGACTGCTCATGAAATATTAATGTTTTGGAGAAACACGGCTCCCACAGGACGCTTTCCTAAATAATTCGTCTCGTCTCCTGATACAAATAACAAAAAGTCTAAATTATGATAAAAGACCCCCTTCAGTCTGAAATCCTCCGACAGATGAAGCTCCTCCCTCTTAAAGGTGTAGGACGTTAATGCTCGTTGTCCAGTTACGCAACACCTTAACACAGATTGGTGCAATCAAGACACCTTGGTTGTGTTTGTGTGTGCGTGTGTGTGCGTGTGTGTATGCTTGTGTGTGTGTGTGTGTGTGTGTGTGTGCTATCTCCTCTCATCTCATGGGACACAAAGCTGTGCAAACAACCTTCAAACTCAGACAAACGTGCTTTTAGTAATTTATTTAATTTATTTAATTTATTTAATTTATTTAATTTATTTATTTTAATGAGCTGTGTCTGGGCTGAATCAACCCCGAACAGACCTTTATGGATGTGTATATATGTAAGTACACAAAGATGAAACATCACCTATATTTATTATTTATAAATCATATTATTATTATTCTTTTTTAAAGCAAAACTCAGAATTACTTTCATAATTCATATAATATACAAAATAAACTGAATTGAATTGAATAATATGATCATTCATATGTTGTAGTTGTAATCCCGAAGCAGCTGGAAGGGATTCATGTAAAAGTGCTCAAGATCTAAACAGATGTTTTGACACATAACAAACATTTTAACAATAATATTTCAAATATTAAATATTATAATATTAAACATTTTGATATTACATATTCTGATATTATATATTCTGATATAACATATTATATGTGGAGGGAGGTGGAGGAGAGTTCACTGAACCTCCGTCAGGCATCCGGGTGGAGAACAGAGCGGAGAACACAGAGCGCCCTGCAGAGGGCGACGACCCCATGTCCTCACACACACACACACACACACACACACACACACACACACACACACACACACACACACACACACACATGTCACCACACCACATGTACGCCCCTGTGTGTGAAAACAGGGAACTACTTTGTGTCCTCTAATCCTCCCTTTGTGTGTTTGTGTGTGTGTGTCAGAATCAGAATCAGAATCAGAATCAGAATCAGAAACAGTTTTATTGCCAGGAATGTTTTCACAAACAAACGAGGAATTTTTTTTGGTGGAAGGTGCAACATTTGGACATGACAAACAAACAACAATCAACACGACAGAAAGACAACAAATAATGTGAAGTGTTTGGGTGTGTGCTTCAAGTGGTGTGTTTTAGTTAAAGTGCATGTTAAAGTGACGTGTGTGGAGGAGGGAAGAAGAAGGAGGAGGGAGGAGGAGGAGGAGGAAGAGGAAGGAGCGGGAAGAAGGAGGAGAGAGGAAGGTGGAAGAAGAGGTGGTAGTCCTGGGGGTGACAGTCAGTGTGTGTGTGTGTGTGTGTCTTCCTCTCTTCCTTAATTATTGTTCCCTTCCCTCTGCCAGCCGTCTTCCTCCTCTCCTTCCTCTCCTCCTTCTGGTCGTATACTCCTCCCCCCCCCGCCCCCCCATCATCTCCTCTCCTCCCTATTTACCATCGTCTTCTCATTCCTTTCCTTCTCTCCTTCCCTGTGGACCGAAAAGACAAGTTCAAACTTGCACTTGTCTTTTCTTCTCCTGTTCTTATTCTGTCTCCTGGTGTGAAAACACCTTCTTCTTCCTCCTCTTCCTCCTCCTCCTCTCTTGCTGTTCTGTTCAACCCTGTCAAAGTCTGCGTCTCCTCCTGTCTTCTTCCTCCCATCTGCTCGTCTCCTCCTTGTCGTGGTGCACACGTTTCTCCTCCCTTTGTCTTCATTATAAAGACAGTTTGCAGAAATCCCCCCCCCCCTCCTCTTCCTCCTCCTCCTCCCTCGTTCCCTCTCCTCTTCCTCTGCCTCTCCGATAGAACCTGAATCCATCAAACACGACAGGGTGTAAAAATGCTCTCGTCTCTGTTGGCGCTCCTTCTCTTTTTCTTTTCCCTCGTTCCTCCACCTCTCCTTCGGTCCTTCGTCTCACTCCTCTCCCTCCTCCTCCTCCTCCTCCTCATCCGCATCCTCCTCCTCCTCTCTCCGTGTCGTCTAGCATCACTTCTGTTGATCTTGGAACACTATCAAAGCAGGACATGGTGTGAAAGCACCTCACACACACACACACACACACACACTCACACACACACACTCACACACACACACACACACACTCACACACACACACACACACACACACACTCACACACACACTCACACACTCACACTCACACTCACACTCACACACACACTCACACACACACTCACACACACACACGTGTCAATGCGTATTGATCCGCGTATCATCCAGACAAATAGACTCTTTCTGTGTGGAGGAGAGAGAATAACAGAACTCAATATTTAATCAAAAGAGTTTCCAGCAGTGCGGTACAAATATAAAAGTTAAGAAAACGAAAAGTTTGAAGTCTTCGAGCGAAAAGAGACGAAGAGGAGAGACGAAGAGGAGCGACTCGGCTTCTGGCGCCCCCTGTGGACGAACCCGGTAGTGTTCATGAGCGCCAGACTCCCGTTGGGAAACCCCGAAAGACTAACAAGACTCCATCATGTCTCTAATCTAGACTAACAAGACTCCATCATGTCTCTAATCTGGACCAACAAGACTCCATCATGTCTCTAATCTAGACTAACAAGACTCCATCATGTCTTTAGACTAACAAGACTCGATCATGTCTCTAATCTAGACTAACAAGAATCCATCATGTCTCTAATCTGGACCAACAAGACTCCATCATGTCTCTAATCTGGACCAACAAGACTCCATCATGTCTCTAATCTAGACTAACAAGACTCCATCATGTCTCTAATCTAGACTAACAAGACTCCATCATGTCTCTAATCTAGACTAACAAGACTCAATCATGTCTCTAATCTAGACTAACAAGACTCCATCATGTCTCTAATCTAGACTAACAAGACTCCATCATGTCTCTAGACTAACAAGACTCCATCATGTCTCTAATCTAGACTAACAAGACTCCATCATGTCTCTAGACTAACAAGACTCCATCATGTCTCTAATCTAGACTAACAAGACTCCATCATGTCTTTAATCTAGACTAACAAGACTCCATCATGTCTCTAGACTAACAAGACTCCATCATGTCTCTAATCTAGACTAACAAGACTCCATCATGTCTCTAGACTAGACTAACAAGACTCCATCATGTCTCTAATCTAGACTAACAAGACTCCATCATGTCTTTAATCTAGACTAACAAGACTCCATCATGTCTCTAATCTAGACTAACAAAACTCCATCATGTCTCCAGACTAACAAGACTCCATCATGTCTCTAATCTAGACTAACAAGACTCCATCATGTCTCTCTAGACTAACAAGACTCCATCATGTCTCTAATCTAGACTAAAAAGACTCCATCATGTCTCTAGACTAACAAGACTCCATCATGTCTCTAGACTAACAAGACTCCATCATGTCTCTCATCTAGACTAACAAGACTCCATCATGTCTCTAATCTAGACTAACAAGACTCCATCATGTCTCTAGACTAACAAGACTCCATCATGTCTCTAATCTAGACTAACAAAACTCCATCATGTCTCTAATCTAGACTAACAAGACTCCATCTCTCTAGACTAACAAGACTCCATCATGTCTCTAATCTGGACCAACAAGACTCCATCATGTCTCTAATCTAGACTAACAAGACTCCATCAAGTCTCTAATCTAGACTAACAAGACTCCATCATGTCTCTAGACTAACAAGACTCCATCATGTCTCTAATCTAGACTAACAAGACTCCATCATGT
>NC_079404.1:23674622-23679622 GCF_029220125.1 Pseudoliparis swirei
CCTCTGAGTGTTACATGTGTGTGTGTGTGTGTGTGTGTCTGTGTGTGTGTCTGTGTCTGTACACACACAACTGAGGGGGGGTGGGGACCACGAGGCGTTCCAAGAGACCAAGATCAGATGAATAATCTCTCTTCCACGTGGAAGAAGAAGAAGAAGAAGAGGAAGATTTGTAAGTGCCAAACCGCTCTGTAACGGGTGTGCGATGTTCTTGCCCCCGTGTGTGTGTGTGTGTGTGTGTGTGTGTGTGTGTGTGTGTGTGTGTGTTAACCCACCGCTCGCAGCGTGAAGCGATGAGCTGCAGCGTGCCACATCTGTCTTGACCTATGAGAACGCAACTTGTGTCATGTTGTTGTATCTCATGTCATGTTGTTGTTGTATCTCATGTCATATTGTTGTTGTATCTCATGTCAAATTGTTGTTGTTGTATCTCATGTCATATTGTTGTTGTTGTATCTCATGTCATATTGTTGTTGTATTTCATGTCATATTTTGTTGTTGTATCTCATGTCATATTGTTGTTGTTGTATCTCATGTCATATTGTTGTTGTATCTCATGTCATATTGTTGTTGTATTTCATGTCATATTTTTGTTGTTGTATCTCATGTCATATTGTTGTTGTTGTATCTCATGTCATGTTGTTGTTGTATCTCATGTCATATTGTTGTTGTTGTATCTCATGTCATGTTGTTGTTGTTGTATCTCATGTCATGTTGTTGTTGTATCTCATGTCATGTTGTTGTATCTCAGAATCAGAATCAGAATCAGAAACAGTTTTATTGCCAGGAATGTTTACACAAACGAGGAATTTTTTTTGGTGGAAGGTGCAACATTTGGACATGACAAACAAACAACAATCAACACGACAGAAAGACAACAAGTAATGTGAAAGTGTTTGGGTGTGTGCTTCAAGTGGTGTGTTTTAGTTAAAAGTGTATGTTACGCGTGGCGTGTGTTTAAGTTAAAGTGCATGCAAATAAAGTGGCATGTGTGTGGAGGAGGCCTCAAGTTAAAGTGCATGTTAAAGTGACGTGTGTGGAGGAGGGAAGAAGAAGGAGGAGTGGGAGGAAGAGGGAGGAGGAGGAAGAGGAAGGAGTGGGAAGAAGGAGGAGAGAGGAAGGTGGAAGAAGAGGTGGTAGTCCTGGGGGTGACAGTCAGTCAGTCCGGGTTGTTGTTGTTGTATCTCATCTCATGTCATGTTGTTGTTATATCTCATGTCATATTGTTGTTGTTGTATCTCATGTCATATTGTTGTTGTATCTCATGTCATATTGTTGTTGTATCTCATGTCATATTTGTGTTGTTGTATCTCATGTCATATTGTTGTTGTTGTATCTCATGTCATATTGTTGTTGTATCTCATGTCATATTTTTGTTGTATCTCATGTCATATTGTTGTTGTTGTATCTCATGTCATATTGTTGTTGTTGTTGTATCTCATGTCATGTTGTTGTATCTCATGTCATATTGTTGTTGTTGTTGTATCTCATGTCATGGTGTTGTTGTATCTCATGTCATATTGTTGTTGTTATTGTATCTCATGTCATGTTGTTGTATCTCATGTCATATTGTTGTTGTATCTCATGTCATATTGTTGTTGTTGTATCTCATGTCATGTTGTTGTATATCATGTCATATTGTTGTTGTTGTATCTCATGTCATGTTGTTGTTGTTGTATCTCATGTCATATTGTTGTTGTTGTATCTCATGTCATATTGTTGTTGTTGTATCTCATGTCATGTTGTTGTTGTATCTCATGGCATGTTGTTGTATCTCGTCATATTGTTATTGTTGTTGTATCTCATGTCATGTTGTATCTCATGTCATATTGTTGTTGTTGTTGTTGTTGTATCTCATGTCATATTGTTGTTGTTGTTGTTGTATCTCATGTCATGTTGTATCTCATGTCATGTTGTTGTTGTATCTCATGTCATTTTGTTGTTGTTGTATCTCATGTCATGTTGTTGTATCTCATGTCATATTGTTGTTGTTGTTGTTGTAACTCATGTCATGTTGTTGTTGTTGTATCTCATGTCATATTGTTATTGTAGTTGTGTCTCATGTCAAGTTGTTGTATCTCATGTCATGTTGTTGTTGTTGTTGTTGTATCTCATGTCATATTGTTGTTGTTGTTGTTGTGTCTCATGTCATGTTGTTGTATCTCATGTCATATTGTTGTTGTTGTATCTCATGTCATGTTGTATCTCATGTCATATTGTTGTTTTTTATGTATCTCATGTCATGTTGTTGTATCTCGTGTCATATTGTTGTTGTTGTTGTGTCTCATGTCATGTTGTTATATCTCATGTCATATTGTTGTTGTTGTTGTATCTCATGTCATGTTGTTGTATCTCATGTCATATTGTTGTTGTTGTATCTCATGTCATGTTGTTGTATCTCATGTCATATTGTTGTTGTTGTATCTCATGTCATGTTGTTGTATCTCATGTTGTTGTATCTCATGTCATATTGTTGTTGTTGTATCTCATGTCATGTTGTTGTTGTATCTCATGGCATGTTGTTGTATCTCGTCATATTGTTGTTGTTGTTGTATCTCATGTCATGTTGTATCTCATGTCATATTGTTGTTGTTGTTGTTGTATCTCATGTCATATTGTTGTTGTTGTTGTTGTATCTCATGTCATGTTGTATCTCATGTCATGTTGTTGTTGTATCTCATGCCATTTTGTTGTTGTTGTATCTCATGTCATGTTGTTGTATCTCATGTCATATTGTTGTTGTTGTTGTATCTCATGTCATGTTGTTGTTGTTGTATCTCATGTCATATTGTTATTGTTGTTGTGTCTCATGTCAAGTTGTTGTATCTCATGTCATATTGTTGTTGTTGTTGTTGTATCTCATGTCATATTGTTGTTGTTGTTGTTGTGTCTCATGTCATGTTGTTGTATCTCATGTCATATTGTTGTTGTTGTATCTCATGTCATGTTGTTGTATCTCATGTCATATTGTTGTTTTTTATGTATCTCATGTCATGTTGTTGTATCTCGTGTCATATTGTTGTTGTTGTTGTTGTGTCTCATGTCATGTTGTTATATCTCATGTCATATTGTTGTTGTATATCATGTCATGTTGTTGTATCTCATGTCATATTGTTGTTGTTGTATCTCATGTCATGTTGTTGTATCTCATGTCATATTGTTGTTGTTGTGTCTCATGTCATGTTGTTGTATCTCATGTTGTTGTATCTCATGTCATATTGTTGTTGTTGTATCTCATGTTGTGTTGTTGTATCTCATGTCATATTGTTGTTTTTGTTGTATCTCATGTCATGTTGTTGTAGCTCATGTCATATTGTTGTTGTTTTTGTTGTATCTCATGTCATGTTGTTGTATCTCATGTCATATTGTTGTTGTGTCTCATGTCATGTTGTTGTATCTCATGTCATATTGTTGTTGTATCTCATGTCATGTTGTTGTATCTCATGTCATATTGTTGTTGTTGTTGTATCTCATGTCATGTTGTTGTATCTCATGTCATATTGTTGTTTTTGTTGTATCTCATGTCATGTTGTTGTATCTCATGTCATATTGTTGTTGTTTTTGTTGTATCTCATGTCATGTTGTTGTATCTCATGGCATATTGTTGTTGTTGTTGTTGTATCTCATGTCATATTGTTGTTGTTTTTGTTGTATCTCATGTCATGTTGTTGTATCTCATGTCATATTGTTGTTGTTGTTGTGTCTCGTCATGTTGTGTCTCATGTCATGTTGTTGTATCTCATGTCATATTGTTGTTGTTGTATCTCATGTCATATTGTTGTTGTTGTTGTGTCTCGTCATGTTGTTGTATCTCATGTCATATTGTTGTTGTTGTTGTGTCTCGTCATGTTGTTGTGTCTCGTCATGTTGTTGTGTCTCATGTCATATTGTTGTTGTTGTTGTATCTCATGTCCTCCTGCTCACACACTCTGTGTGTTCAGTGACGTCCGGCTGCAGAGCGATGAGGCCGATCTCGAGCCGTGAGGCCAGAGAAAACTCAACTTAGAGAGGAAGGAGGGCGATAACGGCAAAGAGAGGAGGAGAGAAGAAGAAACAGAGAAGAATGAATTACTTTGCAGAACCACTTCATCAGGAAACGACAAGAAGAGACGAGAATAGAGTGAGCAAGGAGAGAAGTGAAGAATAACAATGTGACCAAGCAAACGGCGCTAACAGAGATAAAGATGCTAACAGAGATGCTAACAGAGATAATGGTGCTGACAGGTATCAATGCTAACAGAGATATCAATGCTAATAGAGATAATGGTGCTAACAGAGATGCTAATAGAGATAATGGTGCTGACAGGTATCAATGCTAACAGAGATATCAATGCTAATAGAGATAATGGTGCTAACAGAGATGCTAATAGAGATAACGGTGCTGACAGGGCTAACGGTGAGATCCAGGGGGAGTGTTTGTCATCTCCCTAGCAACTGTCCGTCTCTTCGCCGTCACACTTCACGCGTGTGTTGCTGACGACAGGAAGAAGTTGTTGAGAAAGCCGGCGGCTCGAGAACGTGCAACTGAACCTCAACGCTGTAGCTAACGGAAACAGCTTCAACGCTGTAGCTAACGGAGACAGCTTCACCGCTGAAGCTAACGGAGACAGCTTCAACGCTGTAGCTAACGGAAACAGCTTCAATGCTGTAGCTAACGGAAACAGCTTCAACGCTGTAGCTAACGGAGACAGCTTCAACGCTGTAGCTAACGGAAACAGCTTGAACGCTGTAGCTAACGGAGACAGCTTCAACGCTGTAGCTAACGGAAACAGCTTCAACGCTGTAGCTAACTGAAACAGCTTCAACGCTTTAGCTAACGGAAACAGCTTCAACGCTGTAGCTAACGGAAACAGCTTCAACGCTGTAGCTAACGGAGACAGCTTCAACGCTGTAGCTAACGGAAACAGCTTCAACGCTGTAGCTAACGGAAACAGCTTCAACGCTGTAGCTAACGGAGACAGCTTCAACGCTGTAGCTAACGGAGACAGCTTCAACGCTGTAGC
>NC_079404.1:23684622-23697122 GCF_029220125.1 Pseudoliparis swirei
ATAGTAGGCATATTCCACGATGGAGACCTCCACGATCCATCAGGCAGATGGCGGTGGGGAGGAGGAGTGGGCGGAGTCTCAACAGGACAGTGGCGTAGTCATGAGCAGGAATTCCACGACCCAGACGATCCATCAGGCAGATAGGATCTATGCCGTCTCATAGGGTCCGATGACCCCATGAGACGTAAAGTCAAAAGGACTTCCGGGGAGAAAGCAGAGTTAGTAACGTGTGATTGAGGAAATAAACATTTACTTTAATGAGAAAGAGACACTACCACTTTACTCCACAGGGGGCGCCAGAACCAACACTACCACTTTAGTCCACAAGGGGCGCCAGAACCAACACTACCACTTTAGTCCACAGGGGGCGCCAGAACCAACACTACCACTTTAGTCCACAGGGGGCACCAGAACCAACACTACCACTTTAGTCCACAGAGGGCACCAGAACCAACACTACCACTTTAGTCCACAGGGGGCGCCAGAACCAACACTACCACTTTAGTCCACAGGGGGCGCCAGAACCAACACTACCACTTTAGTCCACAGGGGGCGCCAGAACCAACACTACCACTTTAGTCCACAGGGGGCAGCAGAACCAACACTACCACTTTAGTCCACAGGGGGCACCAGAACCAACACTACCACTTTAGTCCACAGGGGGCACCAGAACCAACACTACCACTTTAGTCCACAGGGGGCGCCAGAACCAACACTACCACTTTAATCCACAGGGGGCGCCAGAACCAACACTACCACTTTAGTCCACAGGGGGCAGCAGAACCAACACTACCACTTTAGTCCACAGGGGGCAGCAGAACCAACACTACCACTTTAGTCCACAGGGGGCGCCAGAACCAACACTACCACTGTTGTCCACAGGGGGCGCCAGAACCAACACTACCACTTTTGTCCACAGGGGGCGCCAGAACCAACACTACCACTTTAGTCCACAGGGGGCGCCAGAACCAACACTACCACTTTAGTCCACAGGGGGTGCCAAACCCAACACTACCACTTTAGTCCACAGGGGGCAGCAGAACCAACACTACCACTGTAGTCCACAGGGGGCGCCAGAACCAACACTACCACTTTAGTCCACAGGGGGCACCAGAACCAACACTACCACTTTAGTCCACAGGGGGCACCTGAACCAACACTACCACTTTAGTCCACAGGGGGCGCCAGAACCAACACTACCACTTTAGTCCACAGGGGGCGCCAGAACCAACACTACCACTGTAGTCCACAGGGGGCAGCAGAACCAACACTACCACTGTAGTCCACAGGGGGCGCCAGAACCAACACTACCACTTTAGTCCACAGGGGGCATCAGAACCAACACTACCACTGTAGTCCACAGGGGGCGCCAGAACCAACACTACCACTGTTGTCCACAGGGGGCAGCAGAACCAACACTACCACTGTTGTCCAAAGGGGGCGCCAGAACCAACAGTACCACTGTTGTCCACAGGGGGCGCCAGAACCAACACTACCACTTTAGTCCACAGGGGGCGCCAGAACCAACACTACCACTTTAGTCCACAGGTGGCAGCAGAACCAACACTACCACTTTAGTCCACAGGGGGCGCCAGAACCAACACTACCACTGTTGTCCACAGGGGGCTCCAGAACCAACACTACCACTTTAGTCCACAGGGGGCGCCAGAACCAACACTACCACTTTAGACCACAGGGGGCGCCAGAACCAACACTACCACTTTAGTCCACAGGGGGCGCCAGAACCAACACTACCACTTTAGTCCACAGGGGGCGCCAGAACCAACACTACCACTGTTGTCCACAGGGGGCGCCAGAACCAACACTACCACTTTAGTCCACAGGGGGCGCCAAAACCAACACTACCACTTTAGTCCACAGGGGGCGCCAGAACCAACACTACCACTTTAGTCCACAGGAGGCGCCAGCACAAACAATAAATATAAACTCCCTGGAATAGCTTTAAATAAATAAATGTAAACAATAGTTGAATAAAGTTAGACTCTATTAATTTAAAGTTAGTTCTGACCCAGTTGCAGACAGCAGCGTGCATCATCCTCTAAACATGAAGAATAGCTGCAATGGAGGCTAAAGATGTTTTAACCTTGGCATGGTCTCCTGCCTCTGCACACACACACACACTCACACACACACACACACACACACACCACATGATTGATGTATAACATGCAGACACATTAACAACTGGGCAACTGTAATTACTTTGGAAAACAGACTCACAGTCATATACTTTCAACATATTAAATCTTTAAACACATTTCGCCCACGCACACTCAAACACACACACACACACACACACACACACACACACACACACACTGTGAGCAGCATGTCCCATTAGCATTGGGCTGTTTGTCATGTCAGGCTCAGGTGGTCTCAGTCCTCCCTTTAGGGACCTCGGGGGGAAAGTTGATGTATTACGTCCTATTACACACACTTACACACACACTTACACACACACACACACATATATATGCTCACATAAAGAAAATGTAATATGTGCACACACACACACACACAATGCAGACCTGTCCCTGAGGCAGAATTATCCTTGAATGCAGCTTTAATACAAGAAGCATCAACTTCTATACAAGCAGAGGAGTCGCCCCCTGGTGGTCAGGAGAGAGAACGCAGCTTTAATACATGAAGCATCGACTTCTATACAAGCAGCGGAGTCGCCCCCTGGTGGTCAGGAGGGAGAATGCAGCTTTTAAGACACTTCCGCATCGGCGCCATACTAGGTGAGGAACATGTTTTGAGTCACATGTGATCTCTCGTCTTCCTCAGACACCTTTGCCAGTAAGGTGGCCGCGACCCAGGACCAGTATGCCGACGCGTGCATCGGCAATGTGACCGGCTCCAACGCCGTCAACGTTTTCCTGGGCATCGGGGTGAGTCCGGCTCCTTCGACCGCCGACCGACTTCTTCGTTGGTTCTTTGACTCGTGCGGTCGTTGAGCGCTTCACGTGGTTCACTCCGATTGTGCTGCTGCTCGACAGGTGGCGTGGTCCATCGCCGCGATCTACCACAACAGCAAGGGGCAGGAGTTCAGGGTGGATCCGGGCACGCTGGCCTTCTCTGTCACGCTCTTCACCATCTTCGCCTTCATCGCCGTCGGCGTGCTGATGTACCGGCGGCGGCCGGAGATCGGCGGAGAGCTGGGGGGTCCGCGGACGGCGAAGATCCTGACCTGCATGCTGTTCTTCAGCCTGTGGCTCCTCTACATCCTCTTCTCCTCACTGGAGGCCTACTGCCACATCCCGGGCTTCTAAGGGGACAGGAGACGACGAAGGGAACCACGAGGAGACTCCCTCCCTTTACGCAATAGGTCGATTGGCGGGCGAACGGATGTGCAGATGAAGGAATGGAGGACGCGGTGAAGCATCCAAACACAGAACGGAAGGAAAGACGGATGCATGGAAGGACGATGATGAAATTAAAAAAAGAGATGGAAGAAGAAGAGATGGAAAAACTAAGGATTTTTTTGTTTTTTTGTTGATGTCTTGATCTATAAATCAAAACCAATCAAGTTGTCTTAAACCCCCGTAATTAGACCAAAACGCACGCACCACGGGTCTCAGCTGGTTCCACCATTAAGAATAGAAGAAGAAGAAGAAGAAGATGAAGATGAAGATTTTCATGGGGTGTTTTCCAGACGATGCTGAACACACCAACGGAAGAAACCTGGATGTACCGCCGCCACTGTTTCACGACAACAAACTGTGTGTGAGAGTGTGTGTGTGTGTGTGGTTGTGCGTTTCTACGGTCGAGTAGCCTACTGTGAAGAAAAAAACAACAAAAAGAGAATTTCGTGAGACGGAACGCGCGTTTCTTCTCGGGAACGTTTGACTCTCGCTCGCCCGGCCTTCTAGGAACGCCGAGTCAGACTCTTTTCTTTTTGCAGGGAGTGGGCGCGTTCGATTTGAACACCCCTGAGGTTGAGAAGATGTAATCCTCGAGCTCGAATAGCTCCGCTATTCTCCTCCTGAATGTCTCGGTGACGCTCTCTCTCTGTCGCTTTATTCAATAGATGTAAATGATTTAAGGTCTAATATGAATGGAGGACGGGGTTGGCGTGCTTTTACCTTTAAGAAGGCCACGTCTGAGAAGGCAGAGTGGCCACGCTACCGTTTAAAACTGTTTGAGCAACTATTATCATTGCATAGATATATCTAGGTTTTGTGTGTTTTGTTTCTGTTTTTCGATTCGTAAACTACGAGATCCACGTGTCGGTCGTAACATTGCAATAGACTTTTAAACCGTAGGCACCGCCCTCTGTGAACCCTCATTGGCTGTCATCGTCCCTGTGTGTCTTAAGCACCTCCCCCCCCCCCCCCCCTGGCTGGTCAATGAACCAATCAAAAAATCCTTAAGGGCTTTGTAAGAAACAACCACTAATCCCTTCACCCTGACCCTTGCTGTGTCAGTCTTCACATGGATCGGTCTTCAGGGGGCGATTTTACAGAGATTTGTGCTCCAACTGCTCAGATATTTGGACTTCTCCTCAACGAGGCTTAGAAAGGAAAACCAAGAACTCAGAATCACCTAAATATTGGCAAACGTCACCCCGGTGGTCCAAAGTACCCGGTCGGACGAGTCTTGAGTCCTCATTGGACCTCATTGGGTTCATTGGGTTCATTGCAAAGACCTCCGATAAATTGTGGTCAATCTCAGTCCAAATTAAAGCATCCATGATATGTTCTTTACCCTTCTGCTTCTTAACAATGCTACAACACGTGGATTATGAAGGCCGGAAGCCGAGGGAAGCAACGAAGGTCCGGCTTTATGTTCTTTCTTTATATACCAGGGAAAGTGTTGGTTCTTGACCGAAGAACCATCATCCGAGAGCGCGTGATTCACAGACGAGCTCACAGAGGTTTGAATGCAACTAAACCAAATGGGGAAAATGAGATTAGTATTCCGCTATTCGATTGGCGGCGTGTTGTAAACCAGAAGCCGCCCCTCTGGGACCTGTATCTTCAAGTGAGTCCAGCTTCGTCTTTCTAAAGCGGCATTCATACCAAATCAAGGCGGGTTTCTCAAGGCGCAGATGAGCTTTTTGAAAACCTTTCGGAGAAAAGACGACCCGTCGTCTCGCCCGACAGGCGATCCAGAGTCCTCAGATCCAGCCACGAGGGAACAAAAATGTAAATCCGCTCGCCGCGAAACGATTTGGTTTGACTGCCGCCCGAAGCTCCATCCACACCAGTGCGTCTGGGTTTTAAATCGTATAACGTCCATAGAAAGTCTCCTGATTTCCTCATTTTGGAAGTTCAGCGCTAAGAATAATTAAACCGAAACCAAATCGCTGTTTGAATCAGGAACTAGACTTAAAGAATATTACCCGACAGAGAACAAATGATTCACAATTCATCGCAAAACGATTTCTGCGTATGTTTGGCCAGAAACAATTCGAGAATCCCGTCTGGAGACGAGTAGAGTACAGATGAAATATCTCGACTGAGCGGTTTACACTTCAGACTGTTAACTCTTCAACGTTCACGGATCTTTACTTTACGAGTAGGCGTCCTCAAAGTCCATCCATAGTTAGTTGAATGGCACTATATGCATCTGAAATGGCCAAAATTATTTCCTGCTGACGTTTGTTTGTTTTTAAAAAACTTGATTTAAAATATAATACGTAGTATTTAAATGTCATCTGTAGAGTAAGTAAGTCTGGGTTGGATGTAATCCATTTCAAACTTGGCAAAAGTCACGTGACAGGAACAGCTTTTTACCACCCCTGAGCCGAGCCCTGGATCGAAGGAGTTTGCCAAATCCACAGACTTTAGATCTCAGATATTCTGGAGATGTTGTACAACAGTTAGTTCCCGATCCACCGAGTGACGTTCCAGAGATCCATCGAGTGACGTTCCAGAGATCCATCGAGTGACGTTCCAGAAGTAGACGGTACACGGAGATCCACCGAGTAACGTTCCATAGATCCATCGAGTGACGTTCCAGAAGTAGACGGTACACGGAGATCCACCGAGTAACGTTCCAGAGATCCATCGAGTGACGTTCCAGAAGTAGACGGTACACGGAGATCCACCGAGTAACGTTCCATAGATCCATCGAGTGACGTTCCAGAAGTAGACGGTACACGGAGATCCACCGAGTGACGTTCCAGAAGGCGACGGTACACGGAGATCCACCGAGTAACGTTCCATAGATCCATCGAGTGACGTTCCAGAAGTAGACGGTACACGTAAATCCACCGGGTGACGTTCCAGAAGGCAAAGGTACACTGAGATCCACCCGGTGACGTTCCAGAAGTAGAGGGTACACGTAAATCCACCGGGTGACGTTCTAGAAAGCGACGGTACACGGAGATACAGCTACATCCTGAGGAATCGGCATGCAGACTTTTATTTGCGGCTCCAATGTTGCTCAATCTGTAAACAACAACAACACGTGCTTGTATTCCTGGTGTTTGCCAAACCCTCATTCGAGTAGCTGTTCTCCCCTGAAGGCCTTGGAGTGGCAGTTTACCCCTGTTTTGCCAAAGGGAAATCTTTCTATCAGCGAGTCGCCGCCCCCCGACCCGTCGAAGGGTTTCTAACCAATGGAACTTTTTCTTAAAACACCAAATATAAATCATGTGTCATTAACACTTTGAAAGGAGACTTTGATGTTGTTTCAACCGGAATCTTTCTATTTAAATGTGTATGCATTTGTCTCTTCACTGGCATGGCGCTTAAAAGGTTTATACACTGTAAAAAAATAAATAAATAAAAAATAGTTATGCTAAGCTTGCGCAATAAAAATAATAAAAAATAATCATAAAAAAATAAAAATAAAAATAGATCATAAATAACACGGTGGAAGCTGCTGCTTCACGATCCGAGGCCGTTGAATTTTACTCGCGATGTGACTGCGGCGGACTCATTTTCTTATCTCGGCAAATGAAACGTTCGCGTTAGCCGTTGCCGTCCGGTTAGTTTGCCGCACAAGTTTTTTCCAGACGCCAAACACGAGTTTATTTCCTCGACGGGGAGTTCGGTTCTGTTTTGCTACAAAGTATCGAGCCTTGACTTTTAAAAAGCTCGTCCGATTGGCAGGTTAGCGGCGGCTGTTCGGAGCCCCGAGATGAGAGACCGGGGTCTTCAGAGGCGGCTCCCCCCCCTCAACCAACCCCCCCCCCCCCCCCCCCACACACACACTTGAGGCGTCGCTTCCTGACTCTAGATGTCCGAAGGGTCAAAGGTCAGTAAGGCCGCTTCTGTTAAAAAAAATAGAAAAAAAATAGAAAAACAAGCCGTAGACTGCAGACTTTTACATTTTATTTTCTTCTTCTGTGGTGGGGGTTTAAAGAAGAGGGCGGGGCTTTAAATGAAGGAAACGTGTTGCACTGGTTCTTGTCGCTTGTGTGAAACGGCTGTTGTTTCGTCGAAAGAAAAAAAGAGGGGAAGAAAACGCTGACAAAAGTTGCTTCTGTTGGAAAAACCACAACGATTTTTTAAAATCTTTTTTTTGTTAATTGATGTAAACAATAATAATGTTGAACCTGATGTTAAAAAGGGAAACTCTTCGGCGGTGAACCGTCCTATCGATGTTGCTTGTAAAGATTAAAGACGAGTCTTCAACGCCTCGTTCGCTTCTTAAACCGTCTGAGGAGTCGAGGAGCTGGAGGACGGACCGGCGCCCCCTGCTGGTGCAGCCGAGCGGCGTCACGCTGAGGCGCCGCTCGGCATTTTAATGTTCGACAATTACCGGAGCTATTCTCTCCCCTCAAGGAGTGACATTTAACGATGTAGACGGACGGCGATAAAGAGCGGGAGGAGGAGGAGGAGGAACGTTGAACGTTAATGACAAACTTTTAAAAAATGAAGTTACAGCCATACATTTATTTCTGGGTCAGAGAGATTGAAAATGATTCTCCTGCCCAGCATGTGTATCGTTATGGTGTCTGTCTGTCCCAGTGTCCTCCCTGTCGCTCTCTCTCTCTCTCTCTCTGTCTGTCTGTCTGTCTCTACCTCCCCCCCACTCCCTCTCTCCCCCTCTCTCTCTCAATTCAATTCTAATTCAATCAGCTTTATTGGCATGAAAGTTGCAACAACAATATTGCCAAAGCATCAAGACACAGCAACACGACAATTATCTCTCTCTCTCTCTCTCCCCCTCTCTCCTCCTCTCTCCCTCTATCCCTCTTCTCCCTGCCCACCATCTCTCCCTATCTTTCTCTCTCCCTCCCTCAGCAACACAGAAAATATACAATTATCTCTCTCACTCCCTTCTCTCTCTCTCCTCTCTCTGTCTCCCTTCTCTCTCTCTCCTCTCGCTCTCTCCCTCCCCTCTCTCTCTCCCTCTCCCCCTATCTTCCTCTCTCCCTCTCCTCCCTGCCCACCATCTATCCCTCTATATCTCCCCCCCCTTTATACCCCTCTCTTCTGCCCCCTCTATCTCTCTCCCTCTCCCCCCCCCCCTCCTCCATGTTTTCCATGTGCTGCTTGTTGACACTGTGCATGAATGATAACTTGTGTGTAAATAGTTTAATCGTATCGTGTTGAAATCAAACGGTTTGAATGTTGTAGAGATTCAGGTTTTATGTTTATCTTTTATTACGTTTAGAGCTTAAAGACCTTTGTGTGTGTTTTTAAGTTAACTTGCACATCAGTGATTAATAATTAATTAATTAAGGGTTGTTCTGTTTATTTTGTTTATGTTTAAAAAGGCAATATCTGCTGTTATTGAATGAAAGGTGAGATCTAAATAAATAAATAATCTATACGCTGCATGGGGAGAATCCTGTCTGTACATCTAAAGGTTATTTTGTCATTAAAGAAATAATAATAATAATAATATTGTGTATATACTGTACAGTGTTATAGGTGAGGTGGACTGTATGGCCACCACGCTCAGCATATAGAGATTCATTCTACATATTTATTTAAAGAGAACAAAAAACAACCGCGACACTCAATAATGACATATATTGCCTTTTATTTATTTTTTGGGGTGTTTGAGGAAGAGAAGTTTTACTCCTCCGTCTGCGTCTCTTCTTCTTCTGTCTTTTGTTTTTCTACCGAAAGACACGCTTTCTATTTCCATCTCGGCGCTGTCGGTTCTGAATTTTCCCGCCTTCTCACATGAATGATGAATATATGTGTATGTATATATATATATATATATATGTATTTATTTATGTATGTTTATAAAAATATGTATATATGTATGTATATATATGTATATATTTATGTACATATATTTATATATATGTATATATGTATGTGTATATATTTATTTTTATATGTATATATTTATTTATATAAATATTTATATATTTATTTATATATATGTATATATTTCTGTGTATATATTTATGTATATAAATATATATAAATATGTATATATTTATGTATATAAATATATATATATATGTATATATATATATTTATGTATATAAATATATATATATATATACGTATATATGTGTATATATATATTTATGTATATATTTAGATATATATATAGAAATATGTATATATTTATTTATATTTGTATATATTTATTTATATGTATATATATATATATATATATATATATATATAAATGTGTGTGTGTTCCTTTCAGTCACCATCTGTGTGATTCAGAGCCGGCTGTCGTGTTTCTCTCGCTCTCTAAATCCATCTCATCTTTTTCTGTCCTTAATCCCTCGTTTTCTTTCCCTCCCTCTCTCTGTTATTCTCGCCGCTCTCTTCAGGTGCAGTCGGGAAATTTCATGTTTTTGTGTGTGTTTTTTTAAATGGAACAATAACCGCAACAGTTATAATGTTGATAATAACGAAGATTATTTATCTTTCTAAGTTTTGATTTAGTTTATCTGCTGCTGTCGTGTGTGTGTGTGTGTGTGCGTGGGTGTGTGTGTGCGCGTTGATTTTGTTTATTTTTATTAATTTTTGTTGAACACCAACTGATCGAAGGAAAGTGTATGTGTGTGTGTGTGTGTGTGTGTGTGTGTGTGTGTGTTGCCACTAACTGTGACTGCTCTCCATGGTACTTCTGATAAAACCAATAAAATAAAGTTTGGGATACCCTGTTTCAAAGAGCCTTCGAGTCTACTGCCTTTCTGTGTGTGTGTGTGTGTGTGTGTGTGTGTGTGTGTGTGTGTGTGTGTGTGTGTGTGTGTGTGCGTGCGTGTGTGTGTGTATATTTATCGATAAAACCAGAGGAGAGCAACCAACTCTGTAAAATTCAAGCATGTCTTAAAGACATAAAATCATGGATGACCTGCAACTTCTTGATGTTAAACTCAGACAAAACCGAAGTAATTTTAATCGGCCCTGAGCACCTCAGAGATCAATTATCTGGTGATGTGGATTCTGTAGACGGCATTGCCCTGGCATCCAACACCACTGTAAAGAATCTTGGCGTTATCTTTGATCGGGACTTGTCCTTTAACTCCCACGTAAAGCAAATCTCAAGGACTGCATTCTTTCATCTACGTAATATTTCAAAATCAGGCACATCTTGTCTCAAAAGATGCAGAAAAATTGGTTCACGTTCGTTACTTCGAGACTGGATTACTGCAACTCCTTATTAGCAGGCTGCTCTAATAAGTCTCTTAGGTCCCTCCAGTTGATCCAGAATGCTGCAGCTCGTGTTCTCACTAAAACTAAGAAAAGAGATCACATCACTCCTGCACTAGCTGCTCTGCACTGGCTCCCAGTAAAATCAAGAATCACTTTTAAAATTCTTCTCTTAACCTACAAAGCCTTGATTGGTGATGCTCCATCATATCTTAAGGAGCTTGTCGTACCATATTGCCCCACTAGAGAGCTACGCTCACTAAATGCGGGACTACTTGTAGTTCCTAGAGTCTTAAAAAGTAGAATGGGAGCCAGAGCCTTTAGTTATCAAGCTCCTCTTTTATGGAACCAGCTTCCAATTTCAGTCCGGGAGGCAGACACAGTCACCTCGTTTAAGAGTAGACTTAAGACCTTCCTCTTTGACAGAGCTTATAGTTAGGGCTGAATCAGGTTTGCCCTGGTCCAGCCCCTTGATATGCTGCTATAGGCTTATAGCTGCCGGGGGACGTTTTAGGATGCACTGAGTACCTATCTCCTCTCCTTAAGGATGAATTTTCATCTCTCAATCACACGTTACTAACTCTGCTTTCTCCCCGGAAGTCCTTTTGACTTTACGTCTCATGGGGTCATCGGACCCTATGAGACGGCATTGATCCTATCTGCCTGATGGATCGTCTGGGTCGTGGAATTCCTGCTCATGACTACGCCACTGTCCTGTTGAGACTCCGCCCACTCCTCCTCCCCACCGCCATCTGCCTGATGGATCGTGGAGGTCTCCATCGTGGAATATGCCTACTATGAACTATTCATACACTCTGTCATATTCATTGAATGTATTTTAACTCTAAATCTGTCCTTCTGTACACATTACATCTATTGCACCTGTCCATCCTGGAGAGGGATCCTCCTCTGTTGCTCTCCTGCAGGTTTCTTCCCTTTTTTTCCCCCTGAAGGGTTATTTGGGAGTTTTTCCTGGTCCGATGTGAGGTTTTGGGGCAGGGATGTCTATGTGTACAGATTGTAAAGCACTCCGAGACAAATTTGTAATTTGTGAAATTGGGCTATACAAATAAACTGAATTGAATTGTGTGTGTGTGTGTGTGTGTGTGTGTGTGTGTGTGTGTGTGTGTGTGTGTGTGTGTGTGTGTGTGTGTGTGTGTGTGTGTGTGTGTGTGTGTGTGCGAGACAAGGACAAATCAATATGAGCTACACTGACTGCAATTATGGTAACTTTAATATTTAAAAAAAGTTATTTTTTGAAGATTAAAAGCCTTAATCCAGACCATAATGTCCTAAATGATGAAATCATAAAGTACTAAATGATGACATCATGCTGTATAGAAGAAGACTTGAAACTAGAGACAGACATAAACTCATGTTGACAATGTTTACTGAGGGAGTATATCAAGAGAAGTAGAGTCACTATATAGACTTCTATACAACCAGAGGAGCCCCCTGGTGGTCAGGAGAGAGAATGCAGCTTTAACACATGAAGCGTAGACTTCTATACAACCAGAGGAGACGCCCCCTGGTGGTCAGGAGAGAGAATGCAGCTTTAAAGCATGAAGCATAGACTTCTATACAACCAGAGGAGACGCCTCTCTAGACGCAGCTCAAACGAAGAGGGTAGTTTGATCAGCAGCATGCTCACATACAGACTGACATACATTCACACCAATTACCCAGAATGCTAATCTGTAAACTGAAGCCGTCCCCACAAGCGCCCGCTTAGAAATCAATTGTGACGGAGTAATGTGATTCTGATGGAGGCGGGAGGTAATGAAGGGAGTCCAAAGGGAACACCTGTCCGGAGGAAACGACGGCACGCTGCAGCTAACCCGGCACACACACACACACACACACACACACACGTCCTCATTTCTACTATAATAAGATAACTTATAAAAAACAGTAATGGGATAACTTGTGATGGGAGGAATCATCACTCTG
>NC_079404.1:23699622-23724622 GCF_029220125.1 Pseudoliparis swirei
AGGATGGAGGACAGAACAAAAGGTCAGTGGAAAAAGAAAGGAGAGAGGACAAAGGACATGAGGACAAAAGACGGGTGGGAAGAGGAGAGAGGAGAGGACAGAGAGGGCCTGAGCTTACCTTCATCTTAACCTTTCTAGTATTTCTAGCTCTACTGACATAAAATAAATACGGCTATTTGATTGGATGTCTGTAAGCCAATCACAGTGCGCCACATCATATGAAATGGCCGGTGGTGGAGCCACGCCCCCTTTCAGCAAACATGGCCGACCGTGAGGCAGCAGAGCGTCAAGTGAGTCTCACCTGTTCCTCCTGTTGGTGACGTCATCCTGACGAAAGTATCTTCAAGTAAACATGGATGTTTATTACATGTCAAAATATTGTGTTTTATAAAAGATTCACAACTTTAAACATTAAAATGAGCTGAAAATAGAAAACAAATACAGTTTGTATTTATTCTGATTTTATTTATAATAATACAATCAGATTATAAAACATCTTTATTGATTAGACATCCTGGATATTCAACTGGTGGAATATTATTTTGGTTTGAAAAACAAAAATCACTTTTTAAATCATTTTTAATTGATTTTTTTATTTTTTTAATTAAAATTGACAATAAACAAAAAAGCAAAATAAAGTATTTCAATATTTTTTTAATTTATTGCTTTTGATTTAAACTGCATTTCAATAATCTCACGGCAAAAATCCAATAAATTACAACGAGACCCTGAAGTCAGTCCGATGTCTCTCTCTCGTCCGGCTGCGTCTCCACGACACTCAGATGCAAACCTCCTCCTCCTCCTCCTCCTCCTCCCTCGATGCCTTTTGATTGGCCTCCGTCCCGTGGCCCCGCCTCCTCCGTCCCCCGCCCATCAGAAGAGGTGAAGTAGTCCTGCAGCGCCGCCACCGGCCCCCGGGCCGAGAACAGGTGGTGCAGGTAGGCGTCGGCGTACTGATCCGAGGTGATGAGGTCCAGGTCGACGCCTCCGGGCCCAGAGGCGGCCCTTCTGCTGCCTGTTGGATTCAGTATTATTACCTTCGCATTGAAAATGCCGGAAGGTTATGTTTTGATCGCCGTGTATTTATTTATTTATTTATTTATTTATTTATTTGTATGCGTGTTAAATTTGGTGGGATCATTGTTTATTATCCGGGGACCAGTTGATTAGATTTTGGCATCGATCGGGTCAAAGGTCAAAGGTCATGAACAGGTCAAAATGTTCTTGAATCGCCTGAAATTTGGTGGGATGATTGGTTATTATCCGGGGACCATTTGATTAGATTTTGGGATCAATCGGGTCAAAGGTCAAGGTCATGGAAAGGTCAAACTCTTTTTTTACCATAGCACGATACATTTTTGTCCAATTGGCATGCAACTAATGCCAAAATGTTCATAATTCAATGCCCAATCATGTGATATGCGAAGGTATGCGCTCTACCGAGTGCCCATTCTAGTTGTCCAATGAGACGTCTCCTCTACATCATGACTAGAACATTAATTGATCTTCTCAAGAAGGTGCGTGATTATTGATCATTGATCTAGGAGGAGACATTTGTGTTTATCAATCGTAGAAATCAATATAAAAGAAGACGTTTATATATCTCCACCACGCTCACACCAAAGTAATATAGACTACAATAATATTGACTAACATAATACAGACCACAATGATATAGAATAAATAATATAGACTACAATAATATAGAATAAAATAATATAGACTACAATAATATATAGTGAAGTAATAGAGACTATAATAATATAATATAGACTAAAATAAAATAGAATAAAATATAGACTACAATAATAAAGAATAAAATATAGACTCAAATAATATAGAATACTATAATATAGACAAAAATAATATAAAACTACAATAATAGAGACTACAATAATATAGAAAAATATATAGACTACAATAATATAGAATAAAATAATAGAGACTACAATGATATAGAATAAAATAATAGAGACTACAATGATATAGAATAAAATAATACAGACTACACTAATATAAAATAAGATAATATAGACTACAATAATATAGAATAAAATAATATAGACTACACTAATATAGAATAAGATAATAATAATAATAATAATAGATTATATTTATAATGCACTTTTTAATTTGCATGGGCAAAACTCAAAGTGCTACAAAGTAAAAATGGTTTAGATAAAACAGAATAAAAGCAGCGACGTCTATGTTCAAATCTAGTGAAAAGCTATTCTAAAAAGGTGTGTTTTTAGGCCTTTTTTAAAAACATCCACAGTCTGTGGTGTCCTCAGCTGGTTTGGGAGGGCATTCCACAGTCTCGGAGCAGCGGAGCAGAAGGCTCGGTCTCCCATAATTTTCAGTTTGGTCCTGGGGGGAAGAAGGAGGTTTGCCTTTTCAGAGCGTAGGCTCCTCGTGGAATTTTGTGGGGTGAGAAGTTCTTTGATATATGAGGGCGCATTTCCATGAATGCACTGATAGGTGAAGAGGGTGATTTTGTAGTCAATCCTGAGTGAGACCGGGAGCCAATGCAATAATTTGAGTATGGGCGTGATGTGCTCATACTTCCGCACTCTCATCAGGATCCTAGCAGCACTGATAATATAGACTACAATAATAAAGACTACAATAATATAGAATAAAATATAGACTTGCAGCATAATCTTTCTGAGTAACTTTTATCTTTTAAGTTGTTGTTGTTACTGTTTCTGGCCACAAGGGGCAGAAGTTCACCACGACCTCAAGTTCTAGAATAAAAGCGTTCGTGTTTTCTTCCAGGTGAGTTTTACTTCTCATAAAAATCAAAATCACTTCCAGACAGAAGTCTCCAACACGAGATTCATAAACACAGAGAATGAAACCCGCCCACCTGTCGCCGCCCTCATGGCGGCCAGAGGGACGGTGGCGCTCTTCCCCGTCTCGCTGTCCGTCACGGAGAGACCCGTCATGGCGCCGTCCTCCGGCGGCTCGCCGGACGGGTCACATGACGCCAGAAGACCGCCGCGACATTTCCCCACACACACCGTGTTGGACTTGAAGCGCCTGGGGGGGGGGGGGGGGGCATGAGACGTAATGATACCACCAACAAGTTATAGACTCACACACTCACACACACACACTCAAACTCACACACTCAAACTCACACTTACACACTTTCACGCAAACACAACACTCACACAAACACTGACACAAACACTCGCACAAACACACACACACACTCACACTCTACCACTATCTCTCACACACACGCACACACACTCTTGCACACTCTCACACTTACACACATGCACACACACAACACAAACTCTCACACACATACTCACGCACTTTCACCCACGCACACACACACACTCACTCACACTCTACCACTCTCTCTCACACACACACTCTTACAATCACACACTCACCACAAACTCTCACACACATACTCACGCACTTTCACCCACACACACACACTCACTCACACTCTACCACTCTCTCTCACACACACACACACACACACACACTCACACACACACACTCACACTCTTACAATCACACACTCACACACACACCACAAACTCTCACACACATACTCACACACTTTCACCCACGCACACTCACTCACACTCTCTCTCACACACACACACTCACTCACACTCTTCCACACACTCTCACAACACAAACTCTCACACACATATTCACACACTTTCACCCACGCACACACTCACACTCTATCACTCTCTCTCTCTCTCACACACACACACACACACACTCTTCCACACTCTCACACTTACACTTACACTCTTACACTCACACAACACAAACTCTCACACACATACTCACGCACTTTCACCCACCCACCCACACACACACACTCACACTCTACCAGTCTCTCTCACACACACACACACACACACACTCTTGCACACTCACACTTACACACACACACTCTTACACTCACACACACTCTCACAACACAAACTCTCACACACGCACACACACTCACACTCACACTCACACTCTCACAACACAAACTCTCACACACGCACACACACTCACTCGCGTTACCTGTATGCGGGTATGATCTGGGCGAGGTCCTCCCTGTACTGCTCCAGCGCGGCCCTCGCAGCAGCAGGCGGGTGGGTCCGGCCCTCCAGCCCGGCCAGGTGGACCAGCACCTGTGTGTGGAAGGCCGCTCCGCTGGCCCAGTGCCTCAGGGCCCGGGAGTCACAGCCCCCCCCCGCCCCCCCCAGCAGGCTGGTCTTCAGCCGGGTGAGCGTGAGGCTCAGCTGGGCCTCCAGTCTGACGGAGTCCTGGACCAGCCGGCCCCGGTCACTCAGGTGGATCCTGCAGCGCTTCAGGTACTCCTCCATCACCTCCTGCAGCTCCCAAACTCTCTGACGGAGGAACACGAGATAATAGTTTATGACCTAAGAACAGGTTTTTTAAAAGCTCCTTTAAAAAAAAAGTGAAAAGGATAAAAAAATGTCAGGATCATCGCTCAAAGTTTCTTTGATTTTTGTCATCTATACCATAGCAAATATATATATATATATTATATACACATATATATATACTGTACACATATATATATATATTTATTAAATTATATACATATATTTATTCATATATATTTATATATATTTTTTGTATTAATATATATACAGATATATATTTACAGTACATATGTATATTTATTTATATGTATATTAAAACAATATATATATATATGTATTCATTTATATACATATTTATTTATTTATATATATTCATATAATTTAATTTGCTGCATTTCACCTCTACCTCGTGTTTTAAATAGGACTAAAGTTTTCTTCTTTTTTAACTTTCATAACTAAATAACGCACAATATGTGTACCGTGTGTGTGTGTGGAAGGAAACATGAACACTTTTTGTCGTATAATCAATCTTCATAAACACGGGAGAGAAAACCACCGACATGCAGTTCTCTCACCGTCCTCTCGGGGCTTCCGTACTTTAAATACATAAACATATAAGCTCCTCCCACCTGGCCCGACGCTGGCCCCGCCCCCCCTCTCCCGGCTGACCGCTTGGCCGACGTGAAGGCCATGTCCATCGCCACGGTGACGGCCAATCCCAGCAGGCCGGCCAGGCGGGGCTCCTCCGTGAAGGACGACAGCCGGCCAATCAGATCCTTCAGGTACGTGGGCGCCTTGTTCCCCACGTCGGCCTGCAGCTGGGGACCGGAGAGGCCTTAGTGTCGTCATGGCAACGGCAGCTTCCTGTCCGCCGAGCGATTTAAATCTTATCTTATCTTTAAACCTGTCGCAGTTGTTCCTGGAGGCGGGCCCCGGAGTCGAAGCCGGCGTGCTGATTGGTCAGGAGCAGCGGGTGGACCACGCCCAGGTCGGGCACGGCTCCGGCCCCCGACATGGCCTCGTAGAGCAGGGAGCCAATCGCGTCCTTCGCCTGAGAAAGCTCCTCCTCCGAGGAGAACAGCTGGCCCATGAGGAGGTGCTCCTCCTGAGGTACGACACACACAAACGTATTGATCACATCGTGACCTTTGACCTTTAGGGTTCGGTTTTCACACTAGTGTCTAGAGCTCTTCCTCAATCCTCTTCCCTCTTCCTCCTCTCCTGACTCATCTTCCTCTTCCTAATCTTCATCCTTCCTCTAGCTCTTCCCTCCTCCTTTTTCTCCTCCTCATTTTCCCTCTTCCTCATCTTCTTCCCTCTTCCTCTTTTTTCCCTCTTCCCTCCTCTTCTTTCTCGTCCTCTTCCCTCCTCCTCCACCTCTTCCTAGTTCTCTTCCCTCCTCCTCTTCCCTCCTCTTATTCCTCCTCCTCCACCTCTTCCTAGTTCTCTTCCCTCCTCCTCTTCTCTGCTCTTATTCCTCCTCCTCCACCTCTTCCTCCTCCTCCCCTTCCTGTTCCTCCTCCTCCTCCTCCTCCTCCTCTGCTGCAGTGAAGAGGCCAGCAGCGCCTCAGTAGCCCCAGACGCCCCCTAGCTGCAGGAGCTTGTAACTGCAGCCGCCGTCCTCCAGCACGTCCCTGTTGTTTGGTCATGTGACCTCACGAGGCAGAAGAGATTTATGACGTCATAAAACACAGAACGGGCAGTTAGCTGCGTTCAGGCATCGTTGTTGATGTTGTTATTATTATTGTTGTTGTTGTATTATTGTTATTGTTGTTGTTGTTCATCTGTAACAACGAAGATATGAGAATAAGACGTGAGACACACGGGAAGTAAAGCGTGATAAAAGGAGGAAACAGATACTTCAGGAGGTGAAGAGCAAACAAGGGACGCAAAGAAGTAAATAAGCCATAAAACAACTAAAGAATCTTTAAAAACTGAATTATTATACAGAATCACTGAGAACTTGATTCTAATCCACTGGGAGCAGAACACACCTCCTTCTTCCTCCTCCTGCTCCTGCTCCTCGTCCTTCGGCTCCACTTCCTCCACTTCCCCCCTCCCCTTCTTTCTTCCTCTTCCCTTCTCTTTCTCCTCCTCTTTCCTCCTCTTCTTCCCTCTTCCTCCTCCTCTTTCCTCATCCTCCTCCTCTTCCCTTTTCCCTCCTCTTCCTGCTCCGCTTCCTCCTCTTCCCTCTTCGTATTCCCTCCTCTTCCTCCTACTACTGCTCCACATTATCCTGCTCCTCTTCCTCCTCTTCCCTCCTCCTCCTCCTCCTCCTCTTCCTGCTCCGCTTCCTCCTCTTCCCCTTCCCTCCTCTTCCTCCTACTCCTCCTCCCCCTCCTCTTCCCTCTTCCTATTCCCTCCTCCTGCTCCACATTATCCTGCTCCTCTTCCTCCTCTTCCCTCCTCCTCTTCCCCTTTCCCTCTTCCCCTTCCCTACTCCTCCTCCTCCTCTTCCTATTCCCTTCTCCTCTTCCTCCTCCTGCTCCACATTCTCCTACTCCACTTCCTCCTCTTCCCTTTCCCCCCTCTTCCCTCCTCCTCCTCCTCTTCCTCCTCCTCCTCTCCCTCCTCCTCCTCCTCCTGACCTGCACCTCTTATATTGTTGACCTTTTTAAAAACGCATTAAATCAACTCAAGACACTTTTAGACTAATTCAAGATGAAGTCTTGTGTTTCTTTCCCTCCTCCTCGCTCACTCTTCATCCTTTCCCTACAGATTTACTCCCTCTCCTCCTCTCCTTCCTCGTCCCCTTCCCTTGATCATTATGGGATGGCAGCCTGTTTAATGTGCAGTAATTCATCACGCCGTGTGAAGCGGGGTGGAGCTAATAATGCCGACGGCAGCTGTTGAAGGATGATGGATGTTTTCTTTCTGCGTGGCCACGTCCCATTTCTGAGCGGATGGAAGTCGTTACCCGGGTCACGAATGAGTGACCACGAACAAAAACATTATCGTGCCCCATAAATCCAACTTCACATGTTTTAATTAAAAAATCGTTCGTCATGTAAGCCTCGATTTTTTTTATCCACCATATTTTATTTTAAAGCTTTTATCAATTCACGTTATACGTGTTTATCAAAGTTGAATCGACAAATACTTAAATAATTGTATTTAATTAAATACATTATATAATTGAAACTAAATGTATGGATTTAATATCTTTAAAATATATATGTATATATGTATGTGTTAAAAAAAATATATAGTTATAAATGTGTTAGAAAATATATTTATATATATATTTAAAAAAATTAAAATGTGTTAAAATATATATACAGGACTGTCTCAGAAAATTAGAATATTGTGATAAAGTTCTTTATTTTCTGTAATGCAATTAAAAAAACAAAAATGTCATGCATTCTTTATTCATTACAAATCAACTGAAATATTGCAAGCCTTTTATTCTTTTAATATTGCTGATTATGGCTTACAGCTTAAGAAAACTCTCAAATCCTATCTCATAAAATTTTAATATTTCCTCAGACCAAGTAAAAAAAAAGATTTATAACAGCTGAGTGTTTGTCAAGGCTCAGGAAACCCTTGCAGGTGTTTCGAGTTAATTAGACAATTCAAGTGATTTGTTTAATACCCTACTAGTATACTTTTTCATGATATTCTAATATTTAGAGATAGGATATTTGAGTTTTCTTAAGCTGTAAGCCATAATCAGCAATAAATCAGAATAAAAGGCTTGCAATATTTCAGTTGATTTGTAATGAATCCAGAATGCATGACATTTGTTTTTTTAATTGCATTACAGAAAATAAAGAACTTCATCACAATATTCTAATTTTCTGAGACAGTCCTGTATATATATATATATTTTTTAAAAAGAATATATTTATATGTGTTTAAAAAAATATATATATTTATATGTGTTTAAAATATATATATATATATATATATGTGTTTACAAAATATACATATATATTTGTATTTAAAATATATATATATATATGTGTGTTTAAAAGAAATATATATATATATACACTACCGTTCAAAAGTTTGGGATCACTTAGAAATGACTTTATTTTTCAAAGAAAAGCACTGTTTTTTCAATGAAGATAACATTAAATTAATCAGAAATACACTCTCTACATTGTTAATGTGGTAAATTACTATTCTAGGTGGAAACATCTGGTTTCTAATGAAATATCTCCAGAGGTGTATAGAGGCCCATTTACAGCAACTATCACTCCAGTGTTCTAATGGTACATTGTGTTTGCTAATCGCCTTAGAAGACTAATGGATGATTAGAAAACCCGTGCAATTATGTTAGCACAGCTGAAAACAGTTATGCTGGTGATATAAGCTATAAATGGCCTTCCTTTGAGCTTGAAGTTTGAAGAACAAAATTAATACTTCAAATATTAATCATTATTTCTAACCTTGTCAATGTCTTGATAATATTTTCTATTCATTTGATAAATAAAAGTGTGATTTTTCATGGAAGACACGAAATTGTCTGGGTGATCCCAAACTTTTGAACGGTAGTGTATGTGTTTTTGAAAATAAACATATACAGGACTGTCTCAGAAAATTAGAATATTGTGATGAAGTTCTTTATTTTCTGTAATGCAATTAAAAAAACAAAAATGTCATGCATTCTGGATTCATTACAAATCAACTGAAATATTGCAAGCCTTTTATTCTGATTTATTGCTGATTATGGCTTACAGTTTAAGAAAACTCAAATATCCTATCTCTAAATATTAGAATATCATGAAAAAGTATACTAGTAGGGTATTAAACAAATCACTTGAATTGTCTAATTAACTCGAAACACCTGCAAGGGTTTCCTGAGCCTTGACAAACACTCAGCTGTTATAAATCTTTTTTTACTTGGTCTGAGGAAATATTAAAATTTTATGAGATAGGATTTTAGAGTTTTCTTAAGCTGTAAGCCATAATCAGCAATATTAAAATAATAAAAGGCTTGCAATATTTCAGTTGATTTGTAATGAATCCAGAATGCATGACATTTTTGTTTTTTTAATTGCATTACAGAAAATAAAGAACTTTATCACAATATTCTAATTTTCTGAGACAGTCCTGTATATGTGTTAATATATATATATATATATATATATATATATATATACATGTTTAAAACATAAATATTTATGTGTTTGACAAAATAAGTATATGTGTGTTTTAAATATATATATATGGAGGGGGTAATATATTTTTATTTGTTCTTATTTGATCTTCTAGACCGGTAATCCATCACACAATGTAATATTGTTTCCTCCAGTTCACCTCTGCGCAGAGGAAGTCACTCTAATTAATATTGAAGATCAATTAAGATGGTGGATTTGAGGCTTTGGAGATAACTCTCTTAATTAGATGTCGGGAGGTTCATAATTCAGTTGTTGAAAAGTTAGGAAATCAATTTGGAAATTAAAAATTTTCCTTAAAAATCCTTCTGTGGCTCTAACGTGTTACCATTTGGATATTCATACAATAAAAATAAAAGTGAGAAAAAGACCCGTTGGTTGAGTGACACTAATCCCGTCGTGGCAATGTGACATAAATCTGATGTCGGCTGCTGCATAAACATATTTAATTTACCATAATTAAACATCGTCTCGGGAGGTCGCGCCAGCCTGACGGCGTGTGAAGGGTTTATGACACGAAGGCAACGAGCGGAACAATGTTCATCAAATAAAGTATGGAGATTAAATGCGTCTGTGGGGGTCATTACAGTGTCAGAGAGATGGAAAAGAGGGAGCGTGTGTGTGTGTGTGTGTGTGTGTCTGTGTGTGTGTGTATTGTGTCCGTACGAAGTGTCTGAGATCGGCGTGGATAAATGTGAGTTTATGCACGTGCACGTTTGCAGTTTATTGTTTGGTTTTTAAGTGTGTGCGTGAATATTAAAAGTATAAATACACACTTTTAATGTATTTAATACAAGAATGATGTGTGTTTGTCACTTTTTTTACTTATTAAATAAAGGTTGCCGAATTAAATTAACATTATATATATATATATATATATATATATATATTCAATTCAATTCAGTTTATTTGTATAGCCCAATTTCACAAATTACAAATTTGTCTCAGAGTGCTTTACAATCTGTACACATAGACATCCCTGCCCCAAAACCTCGCATATATATATATATATATATATATATATATAATATATATATATATAAATAATTAACACCATTACAGATATATATATTAATTATAGTTTGAATATGATGAATACAAAATTAAATAAGAATACATTTTCTGTATTTATATATATATATAGAGAGATAAATGTGGATAATTATCTATATTGTTTCCGTCTTCCGGTTTAATCCCTCAGTTTTCTTTCTCTCTCTCTGTGTAAGAGAGACCCCTGCCGGCCAAGACCAGCCACTTCCGGTGCCCGATGACGCAGTTCCGCTTCCGGTGTAAACAAACGAGAAACCAACATGGCGACTTTCGGGGAGAAGAAACAGAAACGGTAACAGAGAGGAGCGTCGGTCGGACACTAACCTCCCGTAGAACACGATGAGTGACCCGGACACCGGAGGGAGCGTCGTCCGCTACTACTGCACCGCCGGTAACGGGATGGAGCGGTTCCTCATCGGCGAGGTGAAGGAGAAGCTGGCGGCGGAAGACGTGAGTGGCGAGCGGAGCGGCGGATATTTTAACGGCGGTTCAGAACTCCTCGTGCGAACCCAGCTTCCGGTTAACGAGGAAGTTATGTTCCACTTCTCCTGCTCTTAAAAGACACAGACACTGGGTGCCTCTACACTCCACCACTTTTCATTTTAAAACTTTTATCAATTCACGTTACTTGTTTTTTTCAAAGTTGAATACAAAAATAATTGTATTTAATAAAATACATTATATAATTTAAACGAAATGTATGTATTTATTAACTTTTAAAATATATATATATATATACACATATTAATTTTTTTATATTATATACATGTTTTTAAATATCTATATATATGTTTTTTTATGATATATTAATGTTTTTTTTATGTGATATATCTGTTTTTTATGTTAAACATATATATATATATATTGATATATATCTAAATATCTATACAACAAAAATATGAATTGTATATAAACACATGTGTGTATACATTTATTAAAATAATATCCATATATCTATATATATATATATATATTGTTTTATATATATATATATGTATTTATATATGTACATAAATAAATGACTAATTTTCCAGCCCCAATATTAATGTCCACATTAACAGAGAAGTGGTCAATGGTAAATATAATCATAGATCTCAGACTCCCTCCTACATATTTAATGCTTATTAAATATGTAATGCTTATTAAATATGTTTATGTAAACAAAATACAATCTAAAATGTCCAATAGTTCAGAAAGATATGGATAAAATACAATATCATTTAAAATGATTAAACTGAATGTAAACAGAAATGTATTTAATATATATGCATAATGAGAAGTAATACTATACACAGGTTAGTAAAACAGGAAGTATAGTGTGCGTTGTATCAATAATCATGATACTATAATATAATATACATTCTTTTGAATTGGACAAAACAAAGTACTACTTCTATATGATGATGCTAATACTTTTACAAAAATCTCTGACTTTTGCGACAGTATCTCTTACTCAATGTCAGTTTCAGTTTATATTTCATTCCTGCTTTAGCCTTTTACTAATCAAATACTAAGGACGCATGCCAAAAGCATTCACGTGTTTGTGCTACAATCCTTTTTGTTGTTGTTGTTGTTGTCTCCAGGTGTGTCAGACAGCAGGTAAAGTGTTGTTCAGCTCCTCCGCCGCCATCCACCGAGTCAGCGCGCTGAAGGCGGCAGAGCGGCTCTTCCTCCTGCTGAGGAGCGACGCCCCGCTGCGCCTGCCCCCCCACAGCGGCCCAGGTAACTAATATATATGTTATTACTTTGTGTGTCTGTTTGTTAGTTTTTGTGTCTGTAGGACAAAACTCCAAAGGAAATTCAGACCTTTTTAAATCTCTCAAATAATAATAATAATGGCGTCATATTAAAATCAAATAAAAATCATCCTTTATTAGTCACACAGCAGAGATATTAACTGGAGTTACAGCAGCAGACGACAGACATAAAGAAACCAAATCAAGTCTTTTAAATGAGCAAATAAGCACACAAAAACAGTAAAAAATCGACAATAACTGATTTAAAATATATATATATAATATATATATATGTGTGTTTAAAAGATATATATATATCTTTTAAACACACATATATATATATTATATATATATATATATATATATGTGTTTTAAAAAATAAACATAGATATGTGTTTTTAAAAAAAGAAGTATATATATATATGTTTAAAAAATAAATATCTATCTGTTTGAAAAAATAAGTATTTGTGTGTTTTAAATATATATGAATATATATATATATATATATATGTGTGTGTATATATGTATGAATTTAGTTAGCAGGAACAAACATGTTTACATATATACAATACATTTATAGCTATTATTGCACAAGTAAAACACAAAATAACACACAGTTAAAGTGTGCGTTGTCTTCATGTCGGTAGCTAACGCCGCCGCGCTGCTTCGGTCCAGACTGCTGGGCGACGTCTCTCAGTGGGCCGGCGCTGCAGTGACGTGGCGCCGCCTGCAGGGGGAGCTGGCGACCAGGAGGACAGAGGAGGGGAGGCGGGGAGAGAGGGAACGAGGAGACGAGGAGTCGAGTGAAGCCCCTACGTTGAAGAGAGAGAGGGACGAGGAAGAAGAGAAGGAGTCTGAGAGAAAGAGACGCTGCGAAGAGGACGATGGAGGAGAAGAAGCGTCAGCAGAGAATATGCATCACGGTATTCACATTCATTTGTATTTATATTTTAAACGCTTGAATCCAACATTCATTACATTTCTGATTTTTATTATTATTGTCTTTGTCGTCTTGTCGATGAAGTGAAGCCGTCTGCTGGAGCTCTGCCCCCCGAGCCGGCGCTCTCCTTCAGGGTCAGCTGCAAGTGCACCGGCTCCCTGTCCCGGTGCTTCGGCTCGCAGGTAAACGCCGCCGGCGAGAGGTCAGCGTGAGGTCACCGTAAGGTCACCGCTGCCGGAGGAGAATGAGGAGCACTAAAAGAGGAGCGTGTGTCTTCTGCAGGAGGTGAGCCGGCTGGTCGGAGGAGGTCTGAGCCGACTGCTGGGCTGGAGGGCGGACCTGAAGAACCCCCAACTAGACGTGAGTGAAAACAAATTAAACGGCATTCAAAGTGTTTTTTTAAATGATTGACAGGACTGATTAACACCGAATGAAGTGGAGAAATATTGATAAATAAATGAAATGCAACGCTGTTAAAACGGTAATATATGAGTGAAGTTAAATAGGAAATTAAATGTGTATAAAACCGTAGCGTAAAAAAACCCCAGTGTTAAATCAGAATTAATAAAAAGCAATAACAATAGAAAACATGAACATTTTTAAACACCAGGCTGAATATATGTTTTTTTTTTTTTTATATAAATATTTTAGAAAAGGTCTGGTGTAATAATAACTATTAATAATAATAATAATAATAATATCATTAACATCATGATGTTTGGTTTTTTTTCTTCCTGAAGGTAAATGGTGAGCCTCCTGCTGCTGTGGGATGTTTTTTTTAAACAAGTTAAACACCATTTAAATTATTTTTAAGACTGATTCACGCTGATAAAGTGAAGAAATATTGATAAATAAATAAAATACAATGCTGTTAAAATGGTAATATTTGAGCGAAGTTAAATAAGAAATTAAATGTGTAAGAATGCTAAAACTGTAGCGTAAAAAATAGATATATAATATACATTAATTAAAACATAATTTAATATACATTATTGCAAATTGGAAAAAATAAAGTTTTACTTCTATATGTTGATGCTAATACTTTATAATTTAAATTTGTATAAATGCTAAAACTGTAGCGTAAAAAAAAACAGTGTTAAATCAGACTTAATAAAAAACAATAACAATAGAAAACATAAACATTTTTAAACACCAGGCTGAATATATGGCTTTTTAATTTCTGTTTACAAAAATATTAATATTATCTGGTGCATAATAATAATGACTAATAATAATAAAAATGTTAACATCATGGGGTGTGTCTTTTTCCTGAAGGTCAATGTGTCTCTGAGCAATGACCACTTCCTGCTGGGCTTCCCTTTAACCAGGTAAACTCTTCCTCTGCATGCCTCACCTGAAGGAGTATTAATTATTATAAAAATAATCACACGTTGTGCGTCTCCTTCAGGTTGCCTCTCGCCAACCGGAGCTACATGAAGACCACAGGACTCCGCTCCACTGTTGCCTGGGCGATGGCCTCTCTGGCTCAGATACAGGTACCAACACATACATTATTTTATATATATATATATATATATTTATTTAATTGCGCAAAAAAGAGAAGATGTGGATTTTTTTTTGTATCATGTGTGAACGTAGTTCTGATGAGCTCTAATGTTTAAATAATTAACTCTCAGTTCAGACTCATTAAATGTGTGTGTGTCTGTGTATCTGTGACCGCTGCATGTGTGTGACCTTCTGTCCGTGACCTCCAGCCCGGCTCCTGTGTGGTGGACCCGATGTGTGGAGTGGGAACCATCCTCATCGAAGCGGCTCAGGAGCACGAGGTCGGGACCGTTGATCGTCACGTGTGAAACACTTAAGCTTTCTGAATCGTGTTCTAATAATGGAGTCGTTGGTTCTCACGTGTATTTATTTCCACAAAATGTAATCAACTAATACATGAATAATTGTATATATTTAAATAAATTATATAATTTAAAAGAAATGTATTTATATATACATATATATATATATATTACAAATGAATGTGTGTATTTTTATATATATATATCTATGTGTACGTTGTTTTACGCATATTTTTTTCTCAAGTTTAATCAAAAAATACATGAATACATTATCTAATTGAAACAAAATGTATATATAAATAAATAAATATGTTTGTGTTTTTATTTATATATATACAGGACTGTCTCAGAAAATTAGAATATTGTGATAAAGTTCTTTATTTTCTGTAATGCAATTTAAAAAACAAATGTCATGCATTCTGGATTCATTACAAATCAACTGAAATATTGCAAGCCTTTTATTCTTTTAATATTGCTGATTATGGCTTACAGCTTAAGAAAACTCTAAAATCCTATCTCATAAAATTTGAATATTTCCTCAGACCAAGTAAAAAAAAAGATTTATAACAGCAAAACAAAATCAAACATTTGAAAATGTGTTTCCAGGTGTTTCGAGTTAATTAGACGATTCAAGTGATTTGTTTAATACCCTACTAGTATACTTTTTCATGATATTCTAATATTTAAGGATATTTGAGTTTTCTTAAGCTGTAAGCCATAATCAGCAATATTAAAAGAATAAAAGGCTTGCAATATTTCTGTTGATTTGTAATGAATCCAGAATGCATGACATTTTTGTTTTTTTAATTGCATTACAGAAAATAAAGAACTTTATCACAATATTCTAATTTTCTGAGACAGTCCTGTATATATAAAAAATATATTCCTAGTTGTTGAACTGTTTGTTTCAACAAAGTTTAATCAACAAATAAAAAAAATTAATATTTTTAAATACATTTTATAATTTAAAAGAAATTTGTATCTTTATATATATATACATATAAATTTTTTAAAGAAATATATATATATAAAAATATACATATTAAAAATGAATGTGTGTATTTATTTATATATATATTCTTAGTTGTTAAACTGTTGTTAGTTTTACGTGTATCGATGTTAAAAGAAAGAAAGGATTTGTTCAGATATTTATTAATATATATATATTCATATATTGTATCAATGTAAATATTGAATGTTTAATTGGATCTAAACAAGTGTATATATGGATCCAATAATCTCTAATCTGATCTCCCCTTCAGGCCGCGTGCTTCCTGGGGTTGGACCTCGATGACGGACAGCTGCAGAGGGCCAATGAGAACGTAGAGTTTGCCGAGCTGGGGGACAGGATGCAGCTGCTGAAAGCTTCGTGCATGAGTGAGAATCTAGAAACTGTTCACCATAAATGTTTTTGTTTCTCGAAAGATGCGTCCGTCAAAAAGAAGCATAACACTTTTGATTATTAATATTATTATTATCATTAGTTACAGATATCACACACACATCTGATAATCACATGTATATCATGTTTTAGTTTACACACAATCATACATATATATATACAACATTGCATCATTTATACTTTTGAAATGTAATATTAATACATTTATTTTTGTAAAGCACTTTAAAAAGTAGTCAAAAACACTTCACATATAAAATATACATTATAACCGTAAGAATGTTTTTAAATACCGTGTGTGCGTGTCCGTGATTGTGTGCGTGTGTGTGTGTGTGTGTAGGGCTGCCTCTGTCCAGCGGCAGTGTGGACGCCGTCGTCTGCGACTTGCCGTTTGGCAGGAAGTTCGGCACCAAAACCAACATGGCGGCCAACCTGCCACTTATCCTCACGGAGATGGAGAGGTGTGTGTGTGTGTGTGTGTGTGTGTTCATGTGCAGGGTAGATCCTCAACTGTATAAAAATAGATAATTGTGCATTTTTAACCCATTTATTTTTAAGTAAAACTCACTATTTTTTCTATTTATCTTCTTATCAATATAAATGATATGATGATGTTTGTGTTTCTAGGGTCCTCCGTGTCGGTGGAACCCTGGTTCTCCTCCTGAGTCCTCAGCTGTCTTGTCTCCTGAAAGCCCTCCTGAACCCGGCGGTCCCCGGACCGGCGCCCGGCCAGGAGGCGGAGCTCCAACGCGAGCCGCCTCCCCCCCGGCGCTCCCTGGAGCACCGCGAGACCCTGAGAGTGAGCTTGGGTGCGATAGACGGACTGATCCATAAATACGTCAAGACGGACATTTGATCTGTGTGTGTGTGTGTGTGTGTGTGTCTGTCTGTGAACTTTTTAAACAAAAAACATAGATAATCACAACCTGAACTCTTTCCTTTCCCTCCTGATGTTCGATTAATACGAATGAATATATTTAATTAAGACATATATATATATGTCTTAATTAAAAAAATTATATATATACATGTCTTAAAAAAATACAATGATATATATATATATACATTTTTAAAGATATATATATATATATATATATGTCTTAATTAAAAAATATATATATATATATATGTCTTAAAAAAATAAAATATACTTCTGGAATGTCTTAAAAAAATACAATTTATATATATATATATATATATATAATTTTATTGTAAATCCTGTTCCCGTCCTCACGCGTGTTAAATAAAGACACCTGGACGTTTTACCTGTTTGGTCTCTTTGTGTTGATGTTTTGGTCCTTCTTTTCTTTTCCTGTGGTTATTTTTCCTTTTTTTGTCGTAACTTTGTGTCTTTGTTGTTGTTTTATGTCTCTTCGTGGTTGGTGAACCATAGGGGGCGGGGCTTAGCATGCAGTAATCCACCCCAGTGCATCCTCCTATATCCTAGATTTGATTTCATCTTAACTCCATTTGAAAGAAACCCGACTAGTGGATTGTTCTTATGGAGTTCTTCTGGCCTTTTGTGTCGCCAACAAATTTCATGAAAAAAGATGATAAAGGACAAAACATTGTGATTTTAATAGTTTTTTGGAGGCCTATTAAACGGCATATAACTCTCGCCAAATTATGGCATATCGCTATCGTTCCCCGTCACAATGTCGCCATCTGCCGCCGTTTAGCCCGGCTTAGCCCAGTTTTATTGTGTGGGGCCACGCGGGGCTTAGTGATTTCATTCCTTTCCCCCCTTAGATGTAAACGTCTTGTGTTGTTTGCACCCCGTGAGCATTAATAAACAACAATGAGCTGACATGGTAGTTCTTTGTTGGTCTTTATTGTTTTTATTTTGTCTCTAGGTCTGTGTATGTAGGTTTAGAGCAACGGGAAATACAAAGTCAAATTCCAATAAGGCTGATTCAATTTTCCAGATATTTTCATTGTCATGTGGAGTTAACAGACAGTTACTACAGTGAAAAACGTACTTTGCTTCATCAAAGGTGTATTTTTTTCTGCCAAAAAAATTATACAAATGTTATTAGAATTATTTTCATTATTTTTAGTTTCATCCACAAATTTCTTGATTTAAAAAAAGAAAGAAAAGTCCATCGCGTTGCATCCATCGGCTCCATCTCCCTCCGTCACACTCGCGCTTCAGAGGCTACGCCATGATGTCCACTGCGCATGCTCACTGCGCAGCGGCGGCCATGTTGGAGCGACAGTGGACTCGGGCTGGGGTTTTCTGACACCGTATTGTTGTTGTTGTGGTTTTTTAATTCTCTATAACGATAATATCCGTCCCTCGTACGTCGCCCGGTGGTTCGTCAACAAGAAGCCCAGCTCCGTGACACGATGACCTCCAGCGGGGACCTGTCCCGGAGGAACCCGCAGGAGGACTTCGAGCTGATCCAGCGGATCGGAAGCGGCACATACGGAGATGTGTACAAGGTAAAGGGCTGTGGGGGGGGAGGGGTCAGGGGGATAACGGCACGGGGGGTCATGGGCTACGTGTCAACGGGGTGTGACGTCATGTTTAATGAGTAATAACTTGATTCATGGTCCGATAATGAGGAATATAACAAGACGCTAGCTCGAGGCTAACTAGCGGCTAGCAGCTATTAGCTAACAGGGAACACACTGATGTTAAACCAGTCTGTGGGAGACTGACAGCTGGAGAACCAGCAGGAGAACCAGCAGTCACCGGGACAACCAGCAGTCACCAGTAGAACCAGTCACCAGGAGAACCAGCAGTCACCAGGAGAACCAGCAGTCACTGGGAGAACAAGTCACCAGGAGAATCAGCAGTCACTAAGAGAACCACCAGGACAACCAGAACCAGTCACCAGGAGAACCAGCAGTCACAACGAGAAACAGTCACCAAGAAAACCAGAACCAGTCACCAGGAGAACCAGTCACCATGAGAACCAGCAGTCACCAGGAGAACCAGTCACCAGGAGAACCAGCAGTCACCAGGAGAACCAGCAGTCACCGGGACAACCAGCAGTCACCAGGAGAACCAGCAGTCACCGGGACAACCAGCAGTCACCGGGACAACCAGCAGTCACCGGGACAACCAGCAGTCACCAGGAGAACCAGCAGTCACCAGGAGAACCAGCAGTCACCAGGAGAACCAGCAGTCACCGGGAGAACCAGCAGTCACCGGGAGAACCAGCAGTCACCGGGAGAACCAGCAGTCACCGGGAGAACCAGCAGTCACCGGGACAACCAGCAGTCACCAGGAGAACCAGCAGTCACCAGGAGAACCAGCAGTCACCAGGAGAACCAGCAGTCACCAGGAGAACCAGCAGTCACCAGTAGAACCAGTCACCAGGAGAACCAGCAGTCACCAGGAGAACCAGTCACCAGGAGAACCAGCAGTCACCAGGAGAACCAGCAGTCACCAGTAGAACCAGCAGTCACCAGGAGAACCAGCAGTCACCAGGAGAACCAGCAGTCACCGGGAGAACAAGTCACCAGGAGAACCAGCAGTCAGTAAGAGAACCACCAGGACAACCAGAACCAGTCACCAGGAGAACCAGCAGTCACAATGAGAAACAGTCACCAAGAAAACCAGAACCAGTCACCAGGAGAACCAGTCACCAGGAGAACCAGAACCAGTCACCAGGAGAACCAGTCACCATGAGAACCATCATTAGTACCAGTCACCAGGAGAACCAGTCACCATGAGAACCATCATTAGTACCAGTCACCAGGAGAACCAGTCACCAGGAGAACCAGTCACCATGAGAACCATCATTAGTACCAGTCACCAGGAGAACCAGTCACCATGAGAACCATCATTAGTACCAGTCACCAGGAGAACCAGTCACCAGGAGAACCATCATTAGTACCAGTCACCAGGAGAACCAGTCACCAGGAGAACCATCATTAGTACCAATCACCAGGAGAACCAGCCACCAGGACAACCAGCAGTAGAACCAGTCACCAGGAGAACTACCAGTAGAACCAGTCACCAGGAGAACCAGCACTCACCAGTAGAACCAGTCACCATGAGAACCACCAGTAGAACCACTCACCAGTAGAACCAGTCACCAGTAGAACCACTCACCAGGAGAACCAGTCACCAGGAGAACCAGTCACCAGTAGAACCAGTCACCAGTAGAACCAGTCACCATGAGAACCACCAGTAGAACCAGTCACCAGGAGAACTAGTCTAGTCACCAAGAAAACTACAACCAGGAGAACCGGTCACCAGGAGAACCAGTCACCAGTAGAACCACTCACCAGGAGAACCAGTCACCAGTAGAACCAGTCACCATGAGAACCACCAGTAGAACCAGTCACCAGGAGAACTAGTCTAGTCACCAAGAAAACTACAACCAGGAGAACCGGTCACCAGGAGAACCACCAGTAGAACCGGTCACCAGGAGAACCACAGACCAAGTATGAAAAACAAGCCGTTTAGAGACGTGACGTCGGTATCGATCGATCAGATCTGAACTCCTGGTCGTCTCTGAGGTGTTTGACTCCGCGCTGAGGGGCGGGGCTTCTGGCTGAGGGGCGGGGCTTCTGGATGGTCATTAAACACCGTGATGAGACTGTGTGTGTGTGTGTGTGTGTGTCCCTCTCTGCTGCAGCTAATCTAGTTGGTTTCTAATTCCGGTTCTGTATCTCTCCCGGTTGCCGTGGCGAGGTGTCTCTGTGTCTCTGAAGCCGAGCGCTGCAGTCATGATGCAACTGAAGGGGGGGGGGGGGTCAGAGGACGCCCTCCTGAGCACCGGGGGGGGGGGGGGGGGGGCCTTGATAAAAGCTCATCGATGCCTATATGTGGTTCTGTGGCTCGTGGAGCCACTTGTTTCCCCGCTGGCGACCGGCCGGCTGCTCTCGGGAGCCGAGGCCGGTCGTGCGGCCGCCATCTTTAGACACCTTTTAATATTTTTGAATAATTAAGATACGGTGCGGAGATTTAGGAATTCTGTTTTTCACCCAACCGGTGAACAGGAAGTGATCATATCTGGACTGAGGAGCGAGGTAGAGACGCCGTATACGTCTCTGGTGTCGACCTGTCAATCACCTGTAGCTCCGCCCCTAAAGCGCCCCCTGCTTCATGGTCTGTGTGACTCTAAATGACCACAAAGTATAAATGATGACATGCTGTATAGAAGAAGACTTGAAACTAGAGACTGAGACATGAACTCATGTTTACAATGTTTACTGAGGGAGTCATTATATAGACTTATATACAACCAGAGGAGCCCCCTGGTGGTCAGTAGAGAGAATGCAGCTTTAACACATGAAGCATAGACTTCTATACAACCAGAGGAGTCGCCCCCTGGTGGCCAGGAGAGAGAATGCAGCTTTAACACATGAAGCATAGACTTCTATACAACCAGAGGAGCCCCCTGGTGGTCAGGAGAGAGAATGCAGCTCTAACACATGAAGCATAGACTTCTATACAACCAGATGAGTCGCCCCCTGGTGGTCAGGAGAGAGAATGCAGCTTTAACACATGAAGCATAGACTTCTATACAACCAGAGGAGTCGCCCCCTGGTGGTCAGGAGAGAGAATGCAGCTTTTAGAGACATCAGCGTAGACGTTGGTCTCTACGTGCCGGGCCTCTTCCCGTCGGGGTGTAAACCTGCTCGGCGGGTTCTGTCGTAACGGAGCTGCTCTGCCGGCGTTCACCAACGCGGGATGTGACGCAACTCTCGTTGGCCTCGTGTTTTTTTTCTTCTCAAGGCTCGGATGAGGAAGTGGAGGATGACCTTCGGCGGGATTAGAGATTAGCTAATGACAAATCAATTTCGGTGGCAGTGTGTGCTCGAGAAAAACAAAGCGCAGGAAGTCAATCTGGCTCGCTCGCGTGTGTGTGTGTGTGTGTGTGCGTGTGCGTGTGCGTGTGCGTGTGTGCGTCCGTCCTATTGTTTCCCACTAGTCCTCCTGCAGCACAACACACACACAACCAGGTGATTGTATCATAACACACACATGGGTCACGACGAACAGCTGCTGGCCCAGAACCATCCTGTTTTGGTGGCTGTCAGCCCTGTGTGTGTGTGTGTGTGTGTGGAGCTTGGTTGTTTGGTCCCCCCCCCCCCCCCCCCCCCCCCCGAGGCTGTGATTGGTGGAGCCGGTGTCGCTGAGCCTTCTGGGAGTTGCACCTCCACATTTAGACTAATAAAAAGAACGATTTCTGACTCCTCTTGGAAACGACGAGTTGGCAGATTTAAGAAGGTTTAAAAGAGATAATATTACTTTGAGTAAAGAGGTTTTAAGTGATTTATAGCGTTGTGGAATTCCTCGTGTCCGCTCGCTGGATCATATCGAATGTTTATGGCTTTTAACCGCCGGTTTATTCTGCACAATGCGGAGACATGATGTCATGAAATGTGACCACGACGAGACGACGTGAGCCGCCGCTGCCCTGGTGGGGGAAGCGGGTAGTGCAGCCGACGTTAGAGATGCAAAATGACCTCTAGGCTCTTCTAATATGTAATTATACATTTTAAAAAAGACGTTTTTAACAGTAAACACACAATCTTTCCTCTATTTATTATTTTAATTCTGTGTTTTTACCCACTACAAGTGACGATAACGAAATAAAAGGATAACATTCAGAATGTAAACGTGTTTTTTGCGCCCTTTTTAAATCTTTCATCTTGATGCCGAGTCGTGAGTTTATTGATCTCGACTCATTTAAGGATGCTTTATTTATTTCAGACCTTTGGCATTCTAGCTGTTAATTTGTTGAGGTAATCTGTTGAAATGTCACCCCACGCTTCCTGAAGCACCTCCACCAGTTGGATTGGCTTGATGGGCACTTCTTGTGGACCATACGGTCAAGCTGCTCCCACAACAGCTCAATGGGTTGAGATCTGGTGACTGGCCACTCCATTACAGACAGCAGACCCGCTGCTTCTTCCCTCAAGAGTTCTTGCACAATGTGGAGGTGTGCTTTGGGTCATTGTCCTGTTGGAGGAGGACATTGGCTCCAATCAAGCGCTGCCCACAGGGTATGGCATGGCGTTGCAAAATGGAGTGATAGCCTTCCTTATTTAAAATCCCTTTTACCTGGTACAAATCTCCCACTTTACCAGCACCAAAGCAGCCCCAGACCATCACATGACCTCCACCATGCTTGACAGATGGTGTCAGGCACTCTTCCAGCATCTTTTCACCTGTTCTGCGTCTCACAAATGTTCTTCTGTGTGATCCAAACACCTCAAACTTGGATCCATCTGTCCAGAACACCTTTTTCCAATCTTCCTCTGTCCAATGCCTGTGTTCTTTTGCCCATCCCAATCTTTTCTTTTTATTGGCCAGTCTCAGATATGGCTTTTCTTTGCCACTCTGCCTAGAAGGCCAGCATCCCTGAGTCGCCTCTTCACTGTCGACGTTGACACTGGCGTTTTGCGGGTACCATTTAAAGAAGCTGCCAGTTGAGGACCTGTGAGGCGTCTCTTTCTCAAACTAGAGACTCTAATGTACTTGTCTTCTTGCTGAGTTGTGCACCGGGGCCTCCCACTTCTCTTTCTGCTCTGGTTAGAGCCCGTTTGTGCTGTTCTCTGAAGGGAGTAGTACACACCGCTGGAGGAAATTGTCAGTTTCTTTGCAATTTCTCGCATGGAATAGCCTTCATTTCTAAGAACAAGAATAGACTGGCGAGTTTCACATGAAAGTTCTTTTTTTCTGGCCATTTTGAGAGTTATCGAACCCACAAATGTGATGCTCCAGATAATCAACTAGCTCAAAGGAAGGCCAGTTTTATAGCTTCTCTCATCAGCAAAACAGTTTTCAGCTGTGCTAACATAATTGCACAAGGGTTTTCAAGGGTTTTCTAATCATCCATTAGTCTTCTAAGGCGATTAGCAAACACAATGTACCATTAGAACACTGGAGTGATAGTTGATGGAAATGGGCCTCTATACACCTGTGGAGATATTTCATTAGAAACCAGACGTTTCCACCTAGAATAGTCATTTACCACATTAACAATCTATAGTGTGTATTTCTGATTGATTTAATGTTATCTTCATTGAAAAAAACAATGCTTTTCTTTGAAAAATAAGGACATTTCTAAGTGATCCCAAACTTTTGAACGGTAGTGTATATATATATAATTTTATTTTTTAAAGACGTATATATATATATAATTTATTTAATTAAGACATATATATATATACGTCTTAAAAATTTTAAATTATATATAGATGTATATATATATAATATTTTTTTACGATGTGTATATATATATAATTTTTTAAATTAAGACATATATATTTATACGTCTTAAAAAAGTTAAATTATATATAGATGTATAGATATATATATATATAATTGTATTTTTTAAAGACATATATATATTTAAATCGTCATTCGTAATAATCGAACATCAGGAGGGAAAGGAAAAAGTTCAGGTTGTGATTATCTATGTTTTTTGTTAAAAAAGTTCACAGGCACACACACACACACACAAGTACAGGAAGGTGTCCCGTCGGTTGAATGTTGTCTCCTGCCGTCGTCATCTTGGGTTGCCTGTCGGTCGGTTGCAATCGATGAACAGGAAGTGACCGCGCATGAACTGAGGAAGAGAGACGCCGTATGTGTATACGTCT